>NC_057798.1:629936073-630007618 GCF_018294505.1 Triticum aestivum
GCTTCAGTTAGCAGCAGTAGCGAAGGAATCGCTCCATCAGGTTCAGCTAACAGCCATCGATCGATCGTTGGGGTTCAGTAATGCGTAGCCTGCAGTGCAATCGCTCGGGTTCAGTTAGAGCCCAACGCCTTGCTCGGGTTCAGTTAGAGCCAACGCCTCGCACACATGCACGTACGTACGAGAGAAACGCGTATCGCTCGGCCCCCGACCTCCCACCGTAACCGGCACCTTCCCAAAATTTTCCTCCCCCTCGCTTCTACCATGGTTTTTTACGTCATGGACAGCCCAAAGAATGTCATGCAGCTGCTTCTCTGGCCCGCCCAGGATGAAAAGCACATTTTCTATCGTGATTTTTTGTCATATAAGTAGGATCCCACCACATCTATGATGATACCGGGTTTTGTCACAATTATCGTCATAGAAGTGTCATATGTATGATAGAAAAAAATTCGTTTGGCCCAAAATGTCACGGATGTGTCTTTTTTCGTAGTGATTTCCCTGATGTATTTCCAGAAGAGTTGCCAGGCATGCCACCAGATAAAGACATCGAGTTTCTGATTGAGCTCTTGCCAGGCACAGGGCCAATATCTAAGAGACCATACAGAATGCCCACAAAGAATTTGGAAGAAATTAAGAAGCAAATTAAGGATTTACTGGATATAGGCTATATTCTCCCAAGTGCATCACGTTGGGGATCACCAGTACTTCTAGTGGAGAAGAAGGATGGATCATTGAGGATGGTTGTTGATTATCGTTGATTGAATGAGGTAACAATCAAGAACAAGTACCCACTGCCAATGATCAATGATTTGTTTGACCAGTTGCAAGGAGCTAAAGTATTTTCCAAGATCGATGTAGGATCAGGATACCACCAGCTAAAGATTCGCGAGCAGGATATACCTAAGACAGCTTTAACCATGAGGTACGGGCTATATGAGTATACCGTTATGTCATTTGGTCTAACTAACACACCTGCCTGTTTTATGAACATGATGAACAAGGTGTTCATGGAATTTTTGGATAAGTTCGTTGTGGTGTTCATTGATGATATCCTGGTTTACTCGAAGAATGAAGAGGAGCATAAGGAGTATTTACGTTTGGTACTTGAGAAGCTCAGAGAACATAAGTTATATGCCAAGTTCAGCAAGTGTGAGTTTTGGTTGAAGGAAGTTGTATTCCTCGGACATGTTATATTCGGAGAAGGAATAGTAGTAGACCCCACCAAGGTTGTTACTGTGAAAAATTGGGAAGCACCCGCGTTGGTTGGAGAGATCCGGAGTTTTCTGGGACTCACAGGATACTATAGGAGGTTCATTGAGAATTTCTCGAGGATTGCAATGGCCACGACAGAGATGCTGAAGAAGGACACCAAGTTCAAATGGACTGAGGAATGTTAGGCCAGTTTTCAGGAATTGAAGAAATGTTTGGTTACAGCTCCAGTGTTGATTCTTCCAGATCAACACAAGGATTATCAAGTGTATTGCAACACTTCTCGTCGAGGACTTGGAGCAGTGCTTATGCAGGAGGGAAGATTTTTTTCATATGCCTCACGACAGATTAAACCCCATGAGTTGAATTATGCTACACATGATTTAGAGTTAGCAGCCGTAGTGCATGCGTTGAAGACATGGAGAAATTTTCTCATCGGAAACCACTGTGAGGTGTACATGGATCACAAGAGTTTGAAGTATATCTTCACGCAGAAGGAGTTGAATCTCAGGCAGAGGAGATGGTTGGATCTCATTAAGGATTATGATATGAGGTTGCATTATCACCCCGGGAAGGCTAACATAGTAGCTGATGCGTTGAGCCGCAAGAGTCATGTCAATATGCTCATGACCGGAGAGTTACCCAAGGAGTTAGCAAAGGATCTTCGTGAGCTATGTTTGGAGATAGTTCCAAGAGGCTATGTAGCAGCATTGGAAATTCAGTCTACTTTGATAGACAAGATCAGAGAAGCTCAGAAGACAGACAAGGAGATTGCCGAGATAAAGGAAAGGATGAGCAAAGGAAAGGCTAAAGTATTTCGTGAGGATGAGCACGATACCTTGTGGTTTGAGGACTGCGTGTATGTGCCTAATGACCCGGAGATCAGGAAGTCGATTCTACAGGAGGCCCATGATTCGCTGTATTCAATTCACCCAAGAAATACTAACATGTATCTGGATTTGAAGGACAATTTCTGGTGGACTAGAATGAAGAAGGATATTGCGGAGTATGTAGCAGTTTGTGATGTATGTCAAAGAGTGAAGGTAGAGCATTAGAAGCTAGCAGGATTGCTACTGCCATTGCCGATACCCGAATGGAAGTGGGATAAGTTAGGCATGTATTTTATCACGGGATTGCCCAGGACTCGTTTAAGCTATGACTCGATATGGGTTGTAGTCGATCAGTTGACGAAAGTAGCTCATTTCATTCCAGTGAAGAGCACTTACACCGGTGCTAAGTGGCAAAGATATATATGACCAGGATTGTATGTCTGTATGGAGTTTCGAGGACCATTGTATTAGATAGAGGAACCCAGTTTACCTCAAAGTTCTGGAAATAAGTTGCACGAAACTTTGGGTACTAGGATAGAGTTCAGTACTGCCTTTCATCCACAGACGGATGGATAGACCAAGAGAGTCAATCCGATTCTGGAAGACATGTTGAGAGCTTGTGCGCTAGATTATGGATCTAGTTGGGACGACAATTTGCCATATGCAGAGTTCTCTTACAATAATAGTTATCAAGCCAATTTGAAGATGGCCCCTTTCGAAGCTTTGTACGAAAGGAGGTGCAGGACACCGTTGTTGTGGGATGAAGTTGGAGATCATCAGTTGTTTGGACCAGATTTGATTAAAGAGTCTGAAGAGAAAGTTAAGCTGATTCGCGATAGACTCAAGGTAGCCCAGTCCAGGCAGAATAGCTATGCGGATTCTAAACGCAAGGAGACAAATTATGAAATCGGAGACCGAGTGTATCTTGGTGTGTCCCCACTTTGAGGAGTTAGGCGACTTGGAGTTAAGGGAAAGTTAGCACCACGTTTTGTGGGACCATACAAAGTTTTGGATCGTATGGGAGAAGTTGCTTACAAGTTGGAATTGCCAAAAGGATTGTCAGGAGTTCACGATGTGTTCCACGTTTCCCAGTTGAAGAAGTGCCACGCAGAGATGGCCGATATCCCTCTGAGAGATACAGTGCCACTGGAAGCGATTCAGTTGGATAGTGATTTGACCTACGAGGAGTAACCAGTCAAGATTCTCGAGTTTGCTAGCCGAGTCACACACAGCAAGGTTATCAACTTCTGCAAATTTCAGTGGAGCCACCATACCGAGGATAAAGCAAGCTAGGAATGGGAGGAAGACCTACGCAAGGACAACCCTCACATATTTTCTAGCCAGCCTGAATCTCGAGGGCGAGATTCATCTCAAGGGGGGTAGATTTGTAACATCCCAAATTTTCAATTTGGAATGTTATACATTAGATCATCATTGCATATCATATTTTATTTGCATTTGGGGTTGATCCTAGAAATTCTACGCAACTCAAGGACACACAGAGAGAGTTGGGGATTTCTCTATTTTCATATTTGAGTTTTCTCAAATTTTGAAAAGAGGATCATTTGATTTTATTATTTCTCTCCGAATATTTCATATATGAAAAATAAAAGAGAGGGGATAAAATGACTTCCCCAAAATAAAGAATATTGGAGGTTAAATATGAAAATTAAATAAGAAATTTTCACTTTGTCCGCTATATTTTTAGGCGGCGGCAGCCCAAATAAATGTTCACTTTGTCCGCTATATTTTTAGATGACGGGGAAAATTTATTTCAGTATTTTTGGAGTCTATTTAGTATTTATTTTATTTGTTTTTCTGTGCACGGAATTATTTAAAAAAAGTCAACCGACCTAGCCGGGCTGTGCCCGACTAGGACTCGCCCCGGCCGGCCTTTACAACCAGCCGCCCCCGATCCGCCACAGCCCACCAGCCCGCAGCCGCTGAAACCCTAACCCTAACCCACCGCCTCCACCGCCACCACCGCCAGACGCCGCCCGCACCACCGCCCGCGCCACCCACCGCCCCGCCGCCGGTCGCCGCCGCCCGCTGCCTCAACGCAGACCCTGCCGCCCACTACAGTTGCTCGCCGCCGCCGCCGGAATTCCCACCGGAGCCGCGGCCGTCCCGTCCCGAGGTAGCCGCCGCCGCTGCCGGTTTTCGCCGGAAAACCGTTCGTTTTTTAGAACCCGCGGTTATTTTATTTTTAGATCGGTTTTATTTTTTTCTCCCGGTTTAGTTGTTTAGCGAACACCCGTTCTTACGTTCGTTTTAACGAACGGGTTTCACTCGTTAGCCACAGACAGCGAACGTTTGTTTGTTAGCCTGTTCGTCAGTTTTTCTTTGTCCAGGGATTTTCCGTGATTATTCTCGATGGTGATTTCTGTCCAGATGTTCGTTTTAGTTTATCTTTTCGCTCGTTTATCGGAATCAGACGATTCAAGTGCCTAGATCTTCGTCTCGAAGCTCTCTTTTCGTCTCGAAGATCTACAAAAAAAAGACACATCCATGACATTTTGGGCCGAACAAATTTTTTTTTCTGTCATACATATGACACTTCTATGACGATAATTGTGACAAAACCCGATATCATCATAGATGTGGTGGGCTCCTACTTCTATGACAAAAAATCATGATAGAAAATGGCCTTTTTGTCCTGGACGGGCCGGAGATGCAGCTGCATGACATTCTTTGGGCCGTCCATGACGGAAAAAACCATGGTAGAAGCGAGGGCGAGGAAAATTTCGGGGAGTTCCCGGTTACGGTGGGTGGTCGGGGGCCGAGCGATGTGCGTTTCTCTCATACATGTACGCGCGTGTGTGCAAGGCGTTGGCTCTAACTGAACCTGAGCGAGGCGCTGGGCTCTATCTGAACCCGAGCGATTGCACTGCAGGCTACGCGTTACTGAACCCGAGTGATCGATTGATGGCTGTTAACTGAACCCAATCGAGCGATTCCTTCGTTACTGCTGCTAACTGAAGCCGATCGATGTTGCCTCTCTGGATGAACAGTGAGAGTTTCGAGGGGGGGGGTGTTGGATGAATAGTGAGCGGTGGGGGTGGATGAACAGGACCCCGTGGTGTTGCCTCGATCGAGCCGGTTGGGGCTGGATGAATAGGACCCAGTGGAGAGCTGGATGAACAGGACGACCCCGTGGAGGGCTGGATGAACAGTAGATGGTGGAGGGGTGCCCTTGGAAGGGTGGTTGAACAGTAGCCGGTGGAGTAGTGCGCGGTGGAGGCTGGATGAACAGGAGCCCGAGGAGGCTGGAGGAGGTCGATGGTAGCCCGTGGAGGCTGGAGGAGGTCGACAGTGCAGATGAACAGTATCCCGTGGAATCCCATTTTGCGGTATGCCACACCCCTCCGGATGAAGAGGACCCCCGTTTTGATCGTAGCGCTCCAACACAAGTCCGTTTCGTCCGTTTTGTGGTACGCCACACCCCTCCCGATCAACAGGACCCCCGTTTCGACTGTAGGAGGTCCGTTTCCTCCGTTTTGCGGTATGCCAGACCCCTCCCGATGTACAGGATCCCGTTTCGAATGTGGCCGGTCGAACACAAGGCCATTTCCTCCGTTCTGTGGTACGCCAGGCCTCGTTTCCATCGCCTGTTCCATCCAAGCCCTCCCGATGAACACGACAACACGTTCCTTCCGACCCAGCTGGTTGGCTCCCCATGAACACGACAACGATGCTGTTTCTCCGTTCCGACCCAGCCATGTACACGAACCCTGGCCGTACGTATGCGCGAGTAGGCGTTCGAGACACCTCCCATCTGTACTCATACGTGGCTGTATTTTATTTCTGGCACACTAGGCGCTGTACGTACGTGTACATGCTACGTATGCGCCTCTACTAGGACACGTACACACCTCTACTACGACACGTGCGCGCCTCTACTATGACACGTGCGCGCCTCTACATCCACCAGTATGTATGTTCACGTTCGCGACCTGAATGACAACGCTACATACGATTCGACCAGGTGGGTCCCGACTGTCAGGCACTTCCGTGCATGTGAAGATGTACCTGGTGGGTCCCAGTAGTACAGGGGGAAATGTTTTTTTCATGAAATAAAGTGGCCCGTCCGGAGGGTCCCAGCTGTCAGGTGGAGGAATAATTATTTTCCGCGTAATAAGGAGGCACTTCCTTGCTGCGAACGTGGACCCAGCTATCAGCCTCTCCATGTACAGTCCACGTCCGATGGAAGTCGTTCCTAGACCATGTTGACCACGCCGCCCCGAGAGCACCACGGCGGTGGATTACGGTGAGGCCTAGGAAGGGGACGACGTGGAGCTAGGGAAGACGCAATAGTGGATGCCCACAGGGAGACGAGTACGAGGGTTCACTGGTTCAGTTGCGGTGTGAGGCTGCCGTCACTGCAGAATAACATGGGGTGTGGGTGAGTGGAGGGATGGCCTGGCCAATGTTGGGAGTAGTAGGGGACGGTGAGGCCTCCGCGGTAGCACAGCCGGCCACGGGAGGCAGGAGCAGGCGGCACGACCGGCGCTGCTTTGGGCAGCTGGAGCAAGAAGACCAGAGGTTGAAGAAGCACTACGGCTGATGGATGGACATCATACGGTCACTGGAGCTAGAATCGTTCATATATTGACTAAGGTTGACAAAGGTCTCTGTCCAAGTCAACTTAGTAGGCCCACAAGTCAGCCTCCCACCAAGGTGGGTCCCAGCTAGCAGGGGGTATTCATTTTTTTGTGCGTAATAAGGAGGCACTTCCGGTGGGTCCGAGCCGACAACGGGGGGAACGTTTTTTTCGTGAAATATGGTGGCCCGTCTGGTGGGTCCCAGCAGTCAGGGGAAACGTTTTTTTCACGAAATACTAGTGGCCCGTCTGGTGGGTCCCTATTGTCAGGTGGAGGAATAATTATTTTTTGTGTAATAAGGAGGCACTTCCTTGCGGCTACCATGGACCCAGCTGTCAGCCTCTCCTTGTATAGTACTCTTCTGATGGAAGTCGGTCATTGACCACATTGACCACGGCGCGCCATGAGTACCACGGCGGTGGATGATGGCAATGCCTAGGAAGGGGACGACGCGTCAGTGGAAGCCCGCGCGGAGAGGAGTATGAGAGTTCACAGGTTCGACTGTGGTGTGAGGCTGCCGTCGCCGCAGGGCCTGGCCAGCGGTGGGAATAGTAGGGGGCGGTGAGGCCTCCGCGGCAGCACAGCTGGCCATGGGAGGAAGGAGCAAGCGGTATGACCGGTGCTGCTTTGGGCGGCTAGATCAAGAAGACCAAAGGTTCAAAAAGCACTACAGCCGTTGGATGGACATCGTATGGTCACTTGAGCTAGAATCATTCATATTGACTAAGTTGACAAAGCCCTCCGTCCCTGTCAACTTAGTAGGCCCACAAGTCAGCCTCCCACCAAGGTGGGTCCCAGCAAGCAGGGGGAGTATTCATTCTTTTTGTGCGTAATAAGGAGGCACTTTCGGTGGGTCCGAGCTGGCAGCGGGGGGAACGTTGTTTTCATGAAATATGGTGGTCCGTCTGGTGAGTCCCAGCAGTCAGGGGGAAACGTTTTTTCGTGAAATACTAGTGGCCCGTCCTGTGGGTCCCTGCTGTTAGGTGGAGGAATAATTATTTTCCGCGTAATAAGGAGGCACTTCCTTGCGGCTGTCGTGGACCCAGCTGTCAGCCTCTCCACGTAAAGTACTCTTCCGATGGAAGTCGGTCGTTGACCACATTGACCACGCCGTGCCGAGGGCACCACGACGGTGGACGATCGCGAGGCCTAGGAAGGGGACGACATGGAGCCGGGGAAGACGCGGTAGTGGAAGCCCGTGTAGAGAGGAGTACGAGGGTTCACTGGTTCGGCTGCGGTGTGAGGCTGCCGTCGCCGCCTGGCCAGTGGTGGGAATAGTAGGGGGCGGTGAGGCCTCCGCAGCAGCACAGCCGGCCACGGGAGGCAGGAGCATGCTGTACGACCGGCGCTGCTTTGGGCGGCTGGAGCAAGAAGACCAGAGATTGAAGAAGCACTACGGCCGTTGGATGGACATCGTACGGTCACTAGAGCTAGAATCGTTCATATTGACTAAGTTGACAAAGCCCTCCATCCCCGTCAACTTAGTAGGCCCACAAGTCGGCCTCCCACCAAGGTGGGTCCCAGCTAGCAGAGGGAGTATTCATTTTTTTTGTGCATAATAAGGAGGCACTTCCGGTGGGTCCGAGCTGACAGCGGGGGGAACGTTTTTTTCGCGAAATACTGTGGCCTGTCCGGTGGGTCCCAGCTATTAGGGGCAAATGTTTTTCCCTAAATACTGGGGGCCTGTCGGTGGGTCCCTACTGTCAGGTAGAGGAATAATTATTTTCCGCGTAATAAGGAGGCACTTCCTTGCGGCTGCCGTGGACCCAGCTATCAACCTCTCCACGTACAGTACTCTTACGATGGAAGTCGGTCGTTGACCACATTGACCACACCGCGCCGAGAGAACCACGGCGGTGGACGACGTTGAGGCCTAGGAAGGGGACAACACGGAGCCGGGGAAGACGCGGCTGTGGATGCCCACGCGGAGAGGAGTACGAGGGTTCACTGGTTCGGCTACGGTGTGAGGCTGTCGTGGCCGTAGAATAACAGGGGGTGTGGGTGACTGCAGGGATGGCCTGGCCACTGGTGGGAGTAGTATGGGGGCGGTGAGGCGTCCGCGGTAGCATAGCCGGCCACGGGAGGCAGGAGCAGGCGGCACGACCGGCGCTACTTTGGGCGGCTGGAGCAAGAAGACCAGAGGTTGAAGAAGCACTATGGCCGTTGGATGGACATCATACGGTCACTGCAGTATTGATTAAGTTGACAAAGCCCTCCGTCCCCGTCAACTTAGTAGGCCCACAAGTTAGCCCAACAATATGGTGGGTCCCAGCTAGCAGGGGGTATTCATTTTTTTGCGCGTAATAAGGAGGCACTTCCTTCCGTGCGAAGATATAGCTGGTGTATTTTTCACGAAATACAGAGGCCCTTCCTATGGGTCCTAGTTGTCAGGTGGAGGAATCATTATTTTGCGCATAATAAGGAGGCATTTCCTTGCGTGCGGCCGTGGACCCAGCTGTCAGCTTCTCCGCGTACAGTACCACGTTGACTAGGCCGCGCCGAGAGCACCAGGGTGGTGGACGACGGCGAGGCCTAGGAAGGGAACGACACGGAGCCAGGGAATACTCAGCAGTTGTTTCCCACGCGGAGGAGTATGAGGGTTTACTGGTTCGTCTGCCGTCCCTGGAGAATAACATAGGTGTGGGTGAGTAGAGGTATGGAAAGGCCAGCGATGGGAGTACGGTGGGGCCGTGAGGCCTGCGCGGTAGCATAGCTGGCCGCAGGAGGAGGGAGCGGGCAGTCCCACCGGCACTTGTTTGAGCGGTTGGAGCATGAAGTGCAGAGATTGGAGAAGCACGACATCCGTTGGATGGACATCCAATAGTCACTGCCCTCGTGTGTTGACTAAGTTGACAGGGCGTTGCGTGTGCGTCAACCTTTTTTTATGAAAGCATACGTGTCAACCTGTAGTAGGCGCACAAGTCTGCCTCAAATCTACCATTATTTCTACTAATGTACAGCCCATTTGCTAATTCTTAAGAATTTTTTTTGGAGCCCATCTTCTTTTTGTTAGCATTACACCCCATATTGTGTCCACGGTAAAAAAGTATACAAAATTTTGCATATTTCGGTGCGGTCAACTGTTTTTAATCCAGAAATATCGAATCACATTCAAACTATTTTCAAAAATAATTTATATAAATATAAAATCCAAATAATTGTCCATGCATAAAAATCAATGGAATTTAAAATCTTGTAATGAAAAAAGATTGAAACTAATTCCTGGTTTGATGTGTTTTAAAAATGTACAACCCATTTCTAGGCAAACCGAATGAAACTCTCCTCGTCTTGTAAGATTTCCAGCCCAGCAGGGCCAATAAAGCAAGTAGTCCTGGTTTGGGTATTTCTTTAAAAAAATAGAACTGGGCTAGCCATTTTCAGGAAGAAAAAAACACAACTGGGCTCATGATGTGGTAAACATAAATAAAATCCTGGCTAGACGGGCCACAACCCCCGCATAGCCCCGTTGTTACTCTGATCTGTCGCTAAAACTAGTATAAATAACAACTGCTTGTTCCTTAAAGAAAAGCTGCACGGCCTGCTGGGTCCCTGGTGTCAGCCGCTCATAGTGTAATTCTCTCGTTTATTGACTACGTTGACAATGGCGTGAGCCCCAGATGTCCAACCATTAGTAGGAACCATATTTTTGGGCATGTAATATAGAGGCACTTGCTTGCGTACTGCCATGACGCTGGTGGGTCCCTACTATCATCCTCTCCACATATAGTCATCTCCTTGTTCCTCTCGGTTGTTGACGATGTTGACAATGCAAGAGGGCGGCACACCGTGCACGGCGAGCGAACCAAGGCCGCAAGGCGGAGGATGACAGCGAGGCCTCGGATGGAACGGACAGGAGCCATGGAAGATGTGTCGGTCCAGTCGCAGGCGGAGGGGAGTACGAGGGTTGACTGGTTCGGGTGCGGGTGCATGTTGGGGCTTACGTCGCCGGAGAATAAGAGGACGTGTGGGGGAATAGAGGGAGGGACTGGCCAACATTGGAGGGTACATACGGTAGGGCGGCGAAGGCGTAGCCAGCCATGGGAGGTGAGAGCAGGTGGAGCCGATGGGGTGGTTTGGTTTGAGTGGCTGGAGGAAGAAGAAGACAAGAGATAGAAGATACACGACAGATGTTGGATGTTAATCCAACGGCTGGTAGGCAGAATTGTATGTTGACTGGCTAGTAAGTCGACACCACCTTGGATAGGCTATTTCCTCGCGGGTCCCGAATGTCAGAATCCAAATCTGTCATGGTCATGCAACCTTTCCTATGAAAATTTACAGCCCATTTGATGTGCTAGTTTGAAATAAGTTTGTGGGTGCTGGTGGGGGCTAATCATTTGGCTTCTGTAATGCATAGTGAGCTCAAGCAGCCGGCGAGAGTGATGTTATTTCCCTTGGTTGGGATTTGTTACAATATTTCACTCTAAATTAAACGAATGGCAAGCCATTTGCCTTGTTTCAAAGAAAATATGACAGTCACAGCCGAGTTGAAAGGGCAGGAACATCTAACTCCAGCTTACAAACTGTACAAAAGCACGAGAGTTAATTATTCATCAGGTTTACAAAAAAAACCCAGGTTAAAAAATGGTAACAACATCTAACTCCAGCACTGTTTTCGGCAGTCACAGTAAAATGGATCGGTCAGGTCCATAGAATGAACATCCTGGATCGTCAAATTTACTGGATTAAGACCACAATATGTTGTAAATGGAAGCCCGACATGTTCAGAAGCTCTTTTGCCCACCAACTCCTTTTTTTGCTCTTCGACATACCCATCCGTCAAAACCATGCTGCTGATAAACTTAAGCCTGATGGATAGTAGTAACCTTGCATTCAGCAGGAAGGATGTGACAAATCTAGTGTTTGCACGGTTGTCTACATATCGTTCTAGCGTTATTGTCTTCAATTGAATCTCATGAGAAGTGAGAAAATCCTGATGCTTATGAATCCACCGATTGTTTATAACTTTCTTACCCCGTCCTGTTGCCTAAATAGACATAAAGATTGAAAATAGTTAAGGTCTAAAAGAAGAGTGTCGAAAGAGCAACAGCTGAACGGTTAATTCTAGTACACTATATGCGGGCTTCCAATGTGCGTGAAATTATCACCTTTATATACAACTTCTCCAGACTTGGAAAGGATTGCAGCAAGCCAATAATCTTGTTCAGATCAAAACTATTCATTTGGATATATAAGATATTGACAGAATCTAGCACCATCGATAGGCCATCCATGGATAAACTCTTCATTGAGCATGGAACATAATATTAGTACAAAATGTGTACTCCATGATGATATATAACTTATGTGCAGAAATTTAAAATGCAGCTTATGGTTACAAGTGTGGATGATAATATAAAGTACCTGAAGAACTGTGGAGCCAAACACCATATTGAAAGGAGCACAGAGATCATGTATTACACCCAAGGTCTCTAGTTTAGGCGCACAGAGGACGGTTATTTGCAACGGTGAATAACTATAATCAAGGATCAACCGTTGAAGTGAAGGGGCATCTTGTATGATGAGTTGCCTTCCGTCAAAAGAAATTCCAATTCTTACAAGGTTAGCCGACTTTATTTGGAGACAACCGATTCTAACTGTGAAAACAAGCACCAAGCACTACAGGGCAGGGCAACTGGAGTGGATGGTGCTGTGCAATGAGGCCTCCGATATATGAACCCACACAAGTGAAAGTTTCCTGAGAAATGGTATTCGAAGGTTAGTACTAGATTGTCTAGTAGTTAGCACATCGCAAAGGTGGCAGTGTGGAGAGAGGAGGAAACCCACGAGATGGATATCGGTGCTGAGGGCACAAGTTCATGGAGTTCGGTATGTGGTATGTGATTTCCAGGGGAATAGTAGAACTCAAGCAACTGTAGTTCTGTGAATTCAGGGGATTTTAGCCAGGCGTCCACCGTACAGGGCATGGTATGCTTGCTCAGGTAGCATGACGGGATGTAGAAGGTTTCAACGGAGCCCCGGTGGGAGGAGTTGATGCCTTTGGGGATTTCAAAATCATTGAAGAGAGATAGCTGACGACAATCGAGATTAAGGGGCACGACGCATTATAGAGGGCGCCACCGAATTGAGAGGACTTGGGTGCGGTAGCAATCCTTGGTGGGAGAAGTGACATGATCTCCCCAAGGACAGCATTCGGGAGATCGCTGATGCGGTCCACCAAGATTCTACGGGTTCCTGGGATCCGTTGGGGGCGGTGTCGCTTCTTCTCCCCGCGTTGCCGGGTGCGGGATCTACAACAGGCGACGCCGCTGGCAGGACCCTCATCTTCTTGGGGCTGGGGTCATCCGACTCCATTTTCCTCGAGGGTGTCGCGTTGCGGTCACGGATTTGAGCAAAGTAACGAATGACGAGCCTAGTTGTAATGCGAGTGAGGAAGAAGGGGAGCTGGGGGTTTTCTGGAGGAGTGAAGAAGAAGGGGAGCCGGGGTTTTCTATAGGAGTGATGTGAGGAATTTGGGAGTACGAGTGGAGCGAGCTGACGTGAGGTGGGTGGGAGTGAGGAGGAAGAAGAGCACCGAGGTTGTTTTTTTGGGGGGGTGTGTTGGGTGTGGGTAGCGCCTCTCATTCAGTAAATATATGGGCTTTTGAATTGATTTTACTATTTACTAGTGTGGATGGGCTGTTTTGTCTTGGGCCCAGAGAAACAATTACTACTAGTATAGTGGAGACACTCTACAACTACCCAGAAAAACAATGACTACTAGTACAGTGGAGACACTCTACCGCTTCTGGCTCCTCCTAGGTCATTGAAACATCTCCCTCTACTGAATGCCGTTATACTTTTGTTCACCGACATGCGGGCCATGCAGTGCGTGGGCCCAAATGCCATCCACCAAATTAGAAGGCAGTATCCAGGCGGAGAGTCACCCCGGTCGTAGTGCGGTAGTAACGAGCCGTCGTATCACAAAACCACACCTCCCCGCAGTCTAAGTTTGACGGATGAAGCAACCATCATTCACTCTTTGCTGAATCCCCTTCTCCCTCACCGTCTTCGAGATAGGCAACACTCGCATCTGCCATTGTTCTTCTCTCCCAACGAAGGGAAGGTAAGCGGATCCGTGATGTTAGTATATTTTCGTTTAGAGAAAAGAAAGAACTTTTACAAAGCAGTAACCGATCCTCACTCTCTTTTTTGTTTCATTGTCATTGCTATTGTGTTTTCCTTTGAGTGGTCTCCTAGTATTCGTCAGTTTCATGATGTACCAAGGAGAACCAGGCAAAGATCTGTCGATATTGGAGCAGACACGGGAGGCTGATCCCCACGAGACAGAGAGCTCCAAGAAGATGGAGGCAACCACCGAGCCGACCCCAGATACGCTCACGGCCACTACTGAGATGGTCAACGCCCAGTTTGAGTTTACAGCCCCCGTGGCACTGCAGGAGCAGTTTTCCCCCTTCGAGGATGTGTCCCCCCGCCCCACCTCGCTGAGCTGCCCAAGGTGATTTCCTTCTTTGCCGATCTCGATTGTGGTTTTTCATCTAAGTATGTGGTGATTCATAATGTAAAATTTTGTTAGCTTCGATGCCATGCTATACATAGTGGTTTAAATAACTTGTGTTTCTTATACTGAAAAGTAATTCAAAATTTGTTTCTGTTTCAATTAGAGCCCCGATGCAGACAAGGATTGTGTGGTTGTACATGTCACTCGCAATGAGGCAGATGACCTGAATATACGCATTGGGCAAACAGAGTTCTTAGGCTGTTGTATCCTAGAAGCCATTTGCGGTTATACCAATGAACAGTTGTATTCCAGCCTCATTGTTGTTAGGCGTGTTGTCCAGTGTGTACTGAAGCACAAGAAGTTCAAAGCTACTCCTTCGTTTGTGAGCCATACTGTTCTTGTCAAGCTTACGCAGGAATATGATGTGGCATGCCTCCACAAACAAGTTTATCAGTGGCAAGGCCACAAGGTTTTCTTCATGATGGTTCACAGGATTGAGGTGCTGTGGGACGTCCTCGAGGATGTTCATGGCAAGGTCCGTCTTGTGTCCAACCCAAATTAGATCAAAGAATGAAATAGTTGCCCCAGCTAGTGTTTAATAGTAGTTTGGATGGTGTCTAATTATCCGAACCTTGCCTGTTATCGACCCCTCTAGGGCTAGTACTCTGTTTGAATCCGTCTATGGGAACTGCTGCTACTTTTTGTGCTCGTGAATCATGTGAGAACCATCGTAATTGTTGCCGAAACAGATGCATCCTCGGTAGTTTTTCATGAATATGGCATGGTAAGACATAAGTTGTCATGGTTTACCATACGAGCAGTGTGTGTTTTGATGAAATAGAGCACTCATTCGAGAACTGTGCACCGACGTATACATAAGTACTTGTAAGCACTATTGGTGCTACCCCACTTGTAAGCAGTTGTGCATAACATGGCACATTGGCTCAGCTTGCTTTAACACTAGGCTATCGACCAGCTAACAATCAACAATCTACTGTCTGACATATAAGCAACTATGTATCTTGTTACAGTGGTTCATGCAGTTAACTGAGGCCACAATGTAATAAATTCCAAACGTTCACACGCTAGTCCAGCGCTCATGTGAAACACTCACATTAAACTCGTCTTCATAAAAAACTTGAAAAGCATAAGTTAAGCAATTTTATACATCTCAATGATTCATAGAACATAACAAACATATACTAGTTCACAGCAAAAGACAAAGTTGTGAGAAGGTTTAAAAATCAGGAAAAAACAAGCAAGGCTTCTCTGATCAGAGGGCCTCCTGACAGTCTTAAATTCCCTGGAGTTCACTCTGGTTTTTTCTTGTTGCCACCATCCAGTGTTAGGTTCTCTCATTCCAGAATAACCAATTATAATTGTGGTCTCAGCTGGAATGCTGAACTGAACCATGCAGTGTACTGACTTGGTGAAATTCTTGTGCATTCCACTAAATTTAAGCACCACTATTTGCAAAAATAAGCAGACCACAATGCCTCTTGTCCGTGCACCTGTCCAAAAAACCGTTGTGCAGCCGTGCCGGCTAGTCCTCGGTCCATGGATGAACTGGTAGAAAGTGCATTCCGAACTAGGATGCAGTTGTTTTCCCTCGTCCCTGCACTGCAATCGGGAAGTAAAATGTACAAATCAGCTTCTTTTAGATTGCGTTTGTCATTCTACCTTAGTTACTACCAATGTAGGAATACCTTGAAGACGGGAGGTTAGACGACGACAACGAGGGATAGCCATCTCATTTTGCGCAGTTGTACTAAAACTGAGGTGTGTGCTTTTGATTGCGCGGATAGAAACGATACGGAGACAGACATCCCGAAACGATATGGAGACAGACATCCCTGTTTGCGCAAATACAAAATACGGTTATTTAAACAGTGACAGATATTTGCAGTGGAGTATGATTAACAGCAGCATCTATTGTGTTATAATTGGCACTAGATTGACAGTATGAAGAGTCCTTAAGTAAGTAGCATCACATCACATCAACAATGCCACTAGATTAACATGCAGAACAATAGCATTAGTATTACTGTCGTGAGAGTAGCACATGGTCAGTAAATGTGCAATCAAATTTGTTCAGTTCCACTGGGATGAAGCAATGTTAGCGGTGTGAGATTTAAGTGTAACTACAAAAACACAATTCATGGGAAATAAAGCAAGACGGAAGCACTTCATAAAATGCTGGTGGCATTGCTTCAATTTATCGACGGCACTAGACCATTACTTATAGTGACATTACGTGGCATTGCTTAATGCTTCATGTGATTTTACATTAACGGCAGCGATATGGGCGTAGGGACAGTAGGGGCATAAAGTGGTGAGGCATATGTGGCTGTCGAGAGCGGCAAACACTCAGGCAGCATGTCTGCATTTGTCCCATTTTTTATCTCCTCGGCGACATTTTCCTATGTGAGCACAGGACATCTAGACCTGCTCATTCTCATTTGCACTGTCCCCCAAACACCCGTCACTTTCTTTCCTTTTTCAACCAAGAGATAGGTCCACTCCCCCCACCCTTCGCCATCCACCATGCTTTCTTCATCTTTTCAACCAAGAGACCGGTTGGGTAGCCCGTATTTACTACTTTCCCCTGTTTCCTCTTAGAACCAAGTCCTAGATTCATGCTACAACTTTCCCACTTTCTTCCCTGTTTGAACCAACTCTTAGAGTCGACTGTATGAACTAGCTTTACCTCTAATAATAGTAAAAGTATAGGTGGCTTTGGAACAGCAGAAAGGAAGTAGAAAAAGATCCACACGAAGGGAGCTGGGGCAGTAGAGCAAGGCAGGTTTCGAAGGAATATATACCTGAGGGTCGTTGGCATGTGGCAAAGACGGCGTCGAGAGGCCGCATCTTGGCCACAATACCGCAGGGAGGAAGAAGGGGTTGAGGCCCTCCCGAGCCGGCGCTCTCTCGGAGAGAACGGCATGGCTGCCAATCGGGACACGCGGGTAGGCATTGGTCTCCTCCGTCGCTGCTAACAACAGCGTGAACGATGCACCTACACCCCTGCCCCGGTAGAGGTTGTCCGGCCGGATATGTGACCAGCCGTGAGCTGAGAGAGAGAGAGTGGCCACCTATGTCTTGCTTAGATCTGGAGAGCATGAGAGAGTGAACGAGAGGAACCCTAGTAAAGCAAGTGCTAAGGCTCCTGCTTATATATATAGTGGAGTGATTTTGTTGTACCAGCTTCAAAAAAATGCGCACCTACGTGTACCCGCGAGTGGGTGTGAGAGAACTAGTGTGTGCGTGCACCACTTCTCTTCGTGAGAGTACAATATACTATGCCCAAAGAACGTTCGCCGCAAGAGTAATAGTATAAGTGTGTGACGTGTGAGCTAAAATGAAATGTGCGCGACGTCTTTTGTTTTTTAGAAGTTCTGAGGGTAGGGTGTGAAGAGCACATATGTGCGTGACGTCTACCTGCAGATAGACGGTGGGTGCGACGTCCGAGTCTGAGAGAGGACTCGGGAGAGTCGTGACTCGGGAGAGTCGTGACTCGTGAGGGTGCGTGTGCGTGACAGAGAGAGGGGGGCACGTATCAATGCAATGCATGTGTCCGTAAATCATTATCCGACAAACGTTCGCCACAAGCCTTTTCCTGACAAACGCCGTAAGAACCGTTAGATCGGCATCCGACAGTGTCAGTTTTGCCATGTAATTTAATAGAACAGCCACTCCTCCTACACACAAATCTTCCATGTGAGTGTTAGCAACTGCTGTATGCTCCCTCCGTTCCGAAATGCAGTGCATATAGCTTTATTGAAAATTCGAACCTCGCAAACTTTTACCGAGTTTTTATCTACCAAATTGCACATGTAGAATACCCTGTATATATATCATTTCATTCATCTTGGAGAGGTATCTATAAAGATGGGTGAGGATTCTACAAACAAAGACCATCGTATCACCCGCAGCAATTTCAACCATCCTTTAGTGTCAAGGAATATCATAGGAACTCTATATGATATACTCCACTTGGTTCATAGGAACAATATATGATTTTTGTAGGATTTTCTCCTTTAGAGCCAATTGGTTCATAGGAATAGATTCATATACTCCACATTTCAAAGGAAATAAACATGATATCATTTCTATAGCTTTAGAGCCACTTGGTTCATATGAATGGATTCCTATACTCCCTTAATTTCAAAGGAAAATAAACATTAGCGTATATTCAATAGAAAAGTTCCTATGATATGAACCAAATTAGATCTCCTTTCTAATCCCTCCTCATAGGAATTGAGATACATGTCATCTCTAGATTCAATAGAAAAGTTCCTATGATGTGAACCAAATGACACCTCTTTTCCAATCCCTACTCATAGGAATTGAGATGCTCCATGTCATCTCTTTCCCTACAACTTCCATGTATACTTCTTCTATTCCTAAATAGATAGTACAACCCACTAGTAGCTTTTTTCCAAAACATGCAACTATGGCACAAGAACTATATAGTGTGCCAATAACTTTGAAATATGGTCGCTGGATGAAGCTAATCCGACAGTGTAGAGATGGCAAATCCGAGCACTACTGGCTGTTGGATATCATCAACATTCCACCAGATATGCCACATGTACAATTTAGAAGACTCCATGGTTGAACTTAAGCATAATGCACAAACCTCAAAACACAAGCACTTCTCCTTTGTTCTAGAATCTTCTGTATCATAATTGATTTTTTTTTCTAAATGAATTACCATTATTTGTGTTTTACTTAATGCTTTACAATGCATAACCCCATGAATCTTAACATTTTTATAAAACTAATTGATTTTGAATGAGATGAACTATAAGAACTAAATGAACATCTACATCATGCATACATGACTCAAAGCTTTACATGCTATAGTGTGTATTTATTCATAATTTGGTTTTGAAATCTCATGCGTTCAATGCATGTGTGCCTTACTAGTTTTGAGTAGAGTAGAAAATTTCACGCGACCCCGGGTATATGAAAATGCAAGGCCCATGCATCATTGCCTTTCGGTCGAACCTACGTCCACAATTTTTTGTACGTATACTATATCTCCACTGCTCCCCGAACCCAAAATGCTGCCTTGTTCCCATAAAACCAAGCGGCCCACACATATTTAAGGCGTCGACTCGAACCCGTTTACTACAACATGGACCCGCACGCCGTAGTACTCCTACAAACCCTACCGCTGCACTCATCATCAGTTTTCCTCAAGAGGGCGAGGGAGAAGCTGATTTGTAGTGGAGGCGCTTTCAAAAAAAGGTTTGTAGTGGAGACCCCTACCCTAGGGTGCTCTAGGTAGCTGCCGCATGCATCATTGTTTTCTATTTTCTTTATGCTCTTCCACACTAGAGTGAAATGATGATTGCTTCATCCGTCCAGCTTAATGCAGGAAAGGTGGGGCTTTGTGATTTGACCCCTCATTGCTCATTTTCTACTACTGCGGCGTTATGACCAGGGTGCCTCCAATTCCAATCGCTGCTCCGAACTGTAATTTGGTGCATCGCACATGGAACAAGACGGTGGATGAGCCACATGTCGGCCAAAGCGGTCCTGTTAAGTGTGTTACCATTTCGTTTGCAGACTGACCCTGCTTGAGTGGCTACGCCAATACAACAGGAGCAACCTACCACTTGGTTTTGCTCCTTGGTGAATCCTGACTAAATTGATCTAAAAAGATACATGCTGAACTACCCTCTCCGTCTTGGTTTTTTATTTTTAGGCATCTCGGTTTATAGGGTGTGCACGTAGTTCTAGGTTATCCATTTGACTAACTAAATATGAGTTACTATGTCACAAAAAGTATATCATTGGATTCTTAAGCGGATGTAGTTGTATTTAAAAGTCGAGGGCGGGGCCTTTCCTGCGCGGTAGGTGGGGCAGTTCCGCCTAGTCGGTTCGACAGGGACGCGAGAAGTCGAGGGAGTAGGCTGCTGCAAACGTAGGGCTGTGTGATTTGACAGCGAGTTACTGCTGGACAGGTGGGGCCCCGTGATTTGACTTGCCATTATCATTTTAACTGCAGCGCTACAACTGGCGTGAGTCTCCCGATTCCTGACCACCTCCATATAGGTGCCTCTCCCAATGCTCTACCATGTAGTAGAGGCTGTCTCTTGCATGAGAGCCCACTTCTCCACCTTATCCTTGCCTCTCTTTCCTCCACATATGCAAAAATGCCATGTAAAGCGCACTATTGTACTTACTTACTCCTATAGGTGCTAAGCTTGCCACATAGGCATAAAGTCTGATGTGGCAAGTTAATCAAGAAGAGAGAGACTAGTTTGGTGACCCAAGGAAGAAACAGTGCTATGCGCGTGTACCTAGGTGAAAAGACAATTTTGAGTCTATAGATAATTAAATGAAGCAAACTTAGCAACAAAAAACTAATAAGCACACCATTTCATTCGAAGAGGTCACTCCTTGGCAAATGCAATAAATACTAGTACTCCCTATGTCCCATAATATAAGAACGTTTTTGGCACTACACTAGTGTCAAAGACGTTCTTATATTACGGGACGGAGGGAGTACGAAGAAAGAGATAGATAGAAGTAAAATAAATAAATACACTTATAGCCAACCTTATAGCTAACCTTATTGTAGTATGAGTGACTAAGTGATGACTATGTATGACATGCCAAAATTCGATAGCCTAACGCACTGTCTTAAATCTTCAAGGGCGTGACCGCGCGAACGACGCGATGGTCGTGGTAGGCGCAACCATGATACGGGCTGCTAGCAGCCCTTGGATCTGAGATCAAACGGTCGCATGCTAAGTTGCTGAAAATTTGCAGAATAACCTTCCAGGATAGGATATTCACCCATAGGTCTAGAATCACGCCATGCAACCGTTCGATCTTAGATCCAAGGGCTCTCGGAATCCCGTATCATGGGAGAATGGAAAGCCACTACACTGTCGTTCGCACGCTGGAAGTTCGCTCCTACTCGTCCCCGCATGTCCTTTAATACTACGGTGGTTCGCTCCTAGTCGTCCCGTCCTTTTCACATTACGGCAGTTCCACTAATCCTAACCCTCCTCCCAAATCCATGGCGTCCCAAATCTCCATGATCGGCGGTGAGTACAAGGTTAGAACCATCACCAGCGATGAGTTCGACGTCATCTACACCCGTTCTTCAGCGACGGTGAAAGGATGCCTTTCTCGCTTTAGATGCATGTTCGAAAACTCAGATGATGAGTGGGTCGCTGGGCTAGATGTTGAGTATACCACAGTCCTGGGATGAGAGAAGGATCTAAAGGACGAAGAGAGGAAGAAGCCCGCCATGATGCATGTTTGCGTGCATGACTTATGCTTAGTCTACCACATATGCCATGCCGATGTTGAATGCCTGGATTTTAAGAACTTCCTCGAGAGCATCCTAGTCAAATTCATTATTGTAGACTTTAGGAACGACAAAGAAGTCCTGGGTCGGAGAGGCCTCGTTTTAGGAAACCCCTTCGACCTCCAAAAGAATCGGCTGGTGTCCTCTCATCGGCCTTCAATGCTGACCCTGGAAGGAGCCATGGTTCATCCTTCGTACCGTAAACTGGAGAAACCTCATTACACGTTTCATCGTCATGCATGGCAGCGGAATGTACTAGATATGGACCACATCCACTACACTGCAATTTATGGCTACCTTTGTTTCAATATATACAAGGGTTGGATGAAGAGAAAGAGCCAAGTGTGTGGTTCAAGCAAAGAAGTATCAGACAACAGGAAGAGGGACAAGGACGAGGTCGAGGATGTGGACGAGGACTCCGAGTGAGTAAGGTGTCAGTATCGTTGCTCATGGTGGTTCTAATGCAGTGTCTACCAGATTAGTTGCATAGTTTAATTTCAGGCGTGCTTAATTTCATTTGAGGGGTGTGTTGTGCTGAGCCCCCAGCAGAACTATGTTATGTTTCTTCTCGTTACTTTACCTCTTCAGTATGTACATACTACTAGTATTTGTTTAATAGAATTTAGCACCCCAATTAAGCACGTACTAGCTTTTTTAATAGTACTATATGCATAATTTGGTGACGAGCACTCTCTATATGTACCACCTTTTTTTTAATTTCAATTTTTGCTCCATGGCGCAGTCCATCGATACTACTACTGTACAAAAGTATATATTTTTTAAAAGGCTAGAGTACTGTTCATCACATATATAGCCAGTTAAATTCTCAACCTAGAATGACGTGCATGCCATGTAGTAAACCGATACGGAGGAAGTATAGTAAAAATGAGGTGATTTTACCGAGCGATCGGCATGGGAGCATGGCCTGTCATGCGGTCCCATGTGTCATGATGTACCAAGGCGATGCGCGTGTCCCTCTTGAGGTAGCAGCAATACTAGTACGTGGTTTGAGACGATGTCGAACCGAAGTGTGAAATAATGGTTGCTTCGTCGGTTTGGGAAGGTGCGGCATTGTGATTTGACGTCTCATTGCTCATTACTACTACTGGGCCGGTACAAGTGGGGTGCATCCCCCCCGCTGTTCTGCACTGTTATTTGGTGCTTGACACGTTGACCCGGTTGCTATATGTCCCACATGTCGACGACAGGAAGTACATAATTCATGAAAGGGAGCGACTTAGTTTTGGAAAAATCTATTTTTACGGAGTACGTACCCACTAGGGTTTATAGGGCTCATCTAAAAAACATTCGTTTTTCCGTTTGATAAGTCTCAATTCTACTACTAGTAGTAGTACCATTGCATGTTGGATTTCGAGGTGCGTTAGATCACCCGATGCAAGCAGTGTCAAGAGGAAACTCACCAATGCATGTAGAAGTTCATGGAAATTTAGTGGTCATTCATGCATTCGTTCTAATTAATGCCTCGTTAAACAAAACTTCTTGAGAAAAACGAGCGTACTAATTACTTGTGCAAACTGCGAAATTGTCAGGACCCCGACTCGATGTCACATCGATCTAGCCGGTAACTCCTCATATCACCTTGCGGCCTCACGCACGGTATCCCAACGGGTGTCGCCTTACCTTTGCCCGGGACCGTTTGCGCCTTTTGGCTCACGTATATGATAGTGTCGCTAGCATCCATATGATAAGGAGCCCGGGCTGACATGACTAGTCGTAAACCCAAAGTGGCACAGACTTACAGGGACAGGCATCCATGACCCAGCTTCGAACGTGTCGGTCATCAGCAAGTGGGTCCGGGCTGTAGCACTGGGCTAGCAGGACTCCGGTAAACCGGGCTGTAGCGGGCTAACAGGACTCCGGTACTCAATGCGTGACATTTCCCCGAAGGGACAGACACAGGAACGAAGAAGGACACATGCCGGCCAGCCTAAGTGTTCCAGAGCAGTAGCAAGCTACCATGGCTCAGCGGTAACACTAGGAGACATTTCCCGGTAAGAGAGGCTACTAAGGATAAACAACTAGATAGTCAGATCCCACACATACCAAGCATTTCAATCATACACACAATATGCTCGATATGTGCAAATACAACGAAGCATCACAACATGACTCTACGACACAAGTACTTTATTTAAGGCTCAGGGAGCCATACATAACATACACAAAGGAACGGGTCTCAGGACCCAACATTCAAGTCATACAGTCATACAAACCAGCAGCGGAAGTAACTTGTCTGAGTACAGACAACTAGCAAAATAAAAGAGGCTTGGAAAGCCTAGCTATACTACGTGGTCCTTCACAAGCTCAGGGTCACCACCTGGGCCTTTAGCCTACTCGTTGATGTCAATGTCTACATAGAACCCATCAGAAGGGGTTGCAGCGTCTTCTGTAAAATGTAAATTATAGCAACATGAGTACAAAGGTACTCAGCAAGACTTACATCAGATCCTACATACATGCATATTCTCAAGAAGGGTTGGTGGAGTTATTGCAGCAAGCCAGCTTTGACTCTTGGCTAGACTATCCTACGATACTCCAACTTGAAATGGTTTTGCGCACACGAGTCCACTACTCACCACTTCAATACACTACCGAGGATCCGCCTCCGTCTTCCTACGGAAGAGCCATCCTCGGCACTCACACCTATCTTGAGGCTTTTACTAGTTTCCATTTACTTGTCTATGAACTGTATAGGCAACCAAGTAGTCCTTTACCGCGGACGCGGCTATTCGAATAGATCATGTTAACCCTGCAGGGGTGTACTTCTTCATACATGTTTCCACCACTTAGCGTCTGCACACGACATGTGCTCGGCAGACTTCAAGCGAAAGCCGACGTGGGTGTAGACCACGACCTACCTAAACACCTAAGCCTCTAGTCCAGGTTTATCGCCTATCCAGGTTCCATCCGCAGGGAGTCCGGCCGAGGTTTCCCATACGGCCCCGAACGATGTGAACAGGGTTCCCGAGATACCTAACGGGTATTCGGTACACCCGGCCACGTACCTACCGCATCACAGCCCACCCCTACGGTCAGCGCTGTCCATGGCCTCCAGTAGGCTACAAACACCAGAAACTACTTGCAACTCCTGGACAGAGAGCTAGGGTGAATAAGAAGTCGAGCGGGGTCATATTTCAGGGCCCAATGCATGGTAGTAGCTGTATCTTAAATCACATATACAGATCTCAGTGCTTAAGGTCGGCTTCAATGAAACAACCCACCATGTACTCCTACATGGCCTCTCATCGATACCTTTACCAAATCGTGTTCACCACACCACTCTCATTACCGACATAATTATTTCACTCTAGCCATCACCCAGATGAACCAGACCTGACACGACTCTAAGCATAGCAGGCATAGCAAGGTAGGAACAACACATACATATGGCTCAATCAACTCCTACACATGCTAGTGGGTTTCATCTAGTTACTGTGGCAATGACAGGTCATGCAGAGGAAATGGGTTCAACTACCGTAGCACACAGCAGTTTGAAACGCGTTGTCTTAATGCAGTAAAAGAGAGCAGGAGCGAGAACATGGGATTGTATCGATATGATCAAATGGTTGGTTGCTTGCCTGATGGTTTGATGCACTGATACGGTTCTTCGTTAGGGTAATCACGGTACTCCTCGGAGGCAGAACCTGTCGCAAAGGACACCGATACACAACCATCACCAAACAATGTGCAACAATATGATGCATGCATGAAACATGGCAATATGAGTGTGTTGGGCTAATGCAACTAAAACCAGAAGGGTTTGAACCAATTTGAATCAAAGATTCAAATTTCAAACTCAAACATGGCCTTTTAAAGTGCTTTTCCTTGTTCTGCTTTAAACATCAATTTAACTTGTTTGATCATGCATGAAAATAGTACAGATGGATAGATTGGATTTTTCTGATCATTTTACATATATAATTTGTCTGATTTGGAGTTACAGAATAAAAGTTATGAATTTTTGAAGTTTAAATAATATTCTGGAATTTCCTGATTTAATTAAATCCAAAAATATATATATTGCGCCAGCATGACGTCAGCATGACGTCAGTGGTCAACTGCGGCTGGCTGGGGTCAAACCTGACATGTGGGGCCCACACGTCAGTGACAGGGGGGTTAAACAGGGTGGTTAGTTTAGTTTAATTAAATATTAGGGCACTAGGGCCCACATGTCAGCGTCAGCAGGGGGGTAGTTAGTTTAACTAATTCGGTTAGTGCTAATCCTAATTAGCTAACAGGGCTGGGCCCACCTGTCATGGACACAGGGGGGGTCCTGCCGTGGTCAAGGTGGGTCAAACCCACCGGCGACATGACGCCGGCGAGGCCCAAGACGGTGGCGCGATACGGAAACGCGCTACAGGGCACGGGCGAGGCCGTGCTTGGGCTCATTGGAGAGCCCTTGCTCCCGCGCGTCGAATGGTGGTGGTGGCCGTGCCTGAGGTGGCCGGTACCGACGACGGCGAGCTCGTGAGCGGCGGCCGGAGTTCGGGTGCGGTCGGGATCGGCGCTGCTGCTCGCAAGCGAGGGAGCTGAGGCGCTGGAGGGGCTCTACGGGTCGCGGCAAGCACAACGGGTGCACGCCCGTGACCAAATGGTCACCGGGGCTTCGCCGGCGACGAGCCCGTGCGGCGGAGCGTCTCGGCTCCGATAGCGGGGCGGCTAGAGCTCGAAATCGAACATGGGGTTAGGGGGAAACGAAGCAGGGGCTCACGGGGATCATGCAGGGAGGGTCAGCGAGCTCGGGGAAGCACGAACGGCGGCGAATCGACGGCGACCATCGGCGGCGGTCGAGGACGAAGACGATGGCGTGGAGGCGATGCAGAGCTTCCCGGGGGGCTTGGCTTGGTGGGGAGGAAGAGGGGGTCGCGGCGGAGCTGGGGAGCGTGTCGGGGAGGCGAGGGGAGGCCGGTGGCGGCTGCTATGGCGAACGGCGGCGAGGGGTGCGTTCGGACACGGGAGGGAGAGAGCGAGGGAGAGGAGAGGAAGAACCGGGGGAGAGTGAGAGAGAGCAGGGGAGGGCGTGGCGTCGTTCCAGGCCATCCAGACGAGGAGGGGAGGGGCAGGCAGGCAGGCGAGCTGGTGGCGTGGCACGGTGGCGCGCGCGCGCGCCGGGCACGCTCCCCTCCCTCTGTCGAGGACGAAGACGACAGAGGAGGGAGACGGGCTGGGCCGCCTGCTGGCTGGGCCGGCCAGCTGGCTGGGCTGCACAGGGAGGAGCCCCAGGTAAGCTTCTCCCTTTTATTTATTTTTGTTTTTCTAATTTCTGACATTTGTTTTGATTTAAATAAAATATTAAATCATTTTATTACCTTATGCCAATTTTTGCAGGAGCTAGATATATTATTCCAGAGCTCCCCAACAGGTGGCATAATTTTTGGACATATATTAATATATATAACTAATATATTTCCAATGCAAATATTTATGCATTAATTCCAAATGCCCAAAATAAATACCTATGAGCTCTTAAAAATATTGGTTTGATTTTTATCTGTGTCCAATATTTTCAGAGAGCAACATGAGCATTTGCTTGGACCCTTTTGGAGAAATTTTTATTTGGGTCATTTTCAAAAATGATTCTAAGGGTTTCACAAATCCCCATTTCAAAATTAAATGGAATTTTAAACATGATGCACACACTCTGATGCATGACTAGCTAGGGTGTGACAACTCACCCCCACTCAAAAGAATCTCGTCCCGAGATTTGGGTTCCTCAGGGAAGAAGGCGGGATACTCGAGTCGAAGACGATCCTCCCTTTCCCAAGTTGCTTCATCCTCAGAATGGTGCGACCATTGTACTTTGAGAAACTTGATATTATGACGTCGAGTGGTACGCTCGGCCTGATCGAGGATACGAATGGGGTACTCTCGATATGTAAGATTATCTTGGAGATCAAGCGTTTCGTGGTCCACTCCACGGATAGGATCCGAGAAGCAACGCCTGAGTTGAGAAACGTGGAAGACATCGTGGACTCTGGAGAGGTGCGGAGGTAGTTCCAACTGGTAGGCAACTTCTCCTCGTTTGGCGAGAATGCGAAAAGGTCCAATGTAACGAGGAGCCAATTTGCCTTTGATACCGAAACGATGGGTTCCCTTCAGAGGGGTGACCCGAAGATAAGCCTTCTCGTCAACCTCGAAGGTCATAGCCTTATGTTTTCGGTCATAGTGACTCTTTTGACGGGATTGGGCTGTTTTCAACTTTTCACGAACGATGCGAACTTGTTCTTCTGCTTCCTGAATCATATCCGGGCCAAAGAATTCTCTTTCCCCGGTTTCTGACCACTTAAGGGGTGTTCGACACCGTCGTCCATAGAGAACTTCAAAAGGGGCTTTACCCAAGCTAGATTGATAGCTGTTGTTGTAAGCGAATTCGGCAAATGGAAGGCACTTCTCCCAGTCCATTCTGAATGAGATAACAGAGGCTCGAAGCATGTCTTCTAGAATCTGGTTGACGCGTTCCACTTGACCACTCGACTGAGGGTGGAAGGCGGTGGTAAAGGAGAGACGGGTTCCCATAGCATTTTGGAAACTTTCCCAAAATCGAGAGGTGAAAAGACTTCCTCGATCCGAGTTAATTTCCAAAGGAACACCATGGAGGGACACTATTCGGGAGATGTATAAGTCTGCCAGCTGACTAGCGGTTATACTCTCACGAACAGGTAGGAAATGGGCTACTTTGGAAAGACGATCGACAACGACGAAGATAGCATTATTCCCTCTCTTGGTCCTGGGAAAACCGGTAATGAAATCCATACCAATTTTATCCCATTTCCATTCAGGAATAGCTAAGGGTTGAAGGGTGCCAGCAGGCCGTTGATGCTCTGCTTTTACACGACGACAGACGTCGCAATTTGCAATATACTGAGCAATTTCTCTCTTCATCCTAGTCCACCAGAACCTCTGGCGTAGGTCCTGATACATCTTAGTACTACCGGGATGAATGGTGAGAGGAGATTCATGAGCCTCCTTAAGGATCAACTGCCGTAGATGCTGGTTCTTGGGAACCACTAGACGGTTCTCAAAGTACACAACACCATGATCATTTGTGGATAAACAACTAGCACCTCCGCTAGCAATGTTCTCTTTGATTTTAGATATTCCCTTATCTCGCTTTTGGGCAGCGATGATTTGATCCGTAAGAGTAGGTTTTGCTACCAAGGTGGAAAGAAACCCTTGAGGTACAATGTGAAGGTTAAGCTTCCGAAATTCCTCATAGAGAAGCGGTTGACTTTGTTGTAACATCAGGTTGTTACAATAAGATTTACGACTTAGTGCATCAGCCATGACGTTGGCTTTCCCTGGGGTGTAGGTTATTCCTAAGTCAAAGTCTGTGATCAACTCAACCCAACGTCTTTGCCTGAAATTCAGATCCGGTTGGGTGAAAATGTACTTCAGACTTTGGTGATCAGTGAATATTTCGCAACAGTTACCGAGGAGGTAATGTCGCCAGGTTTTAAGTGCATAGACTACGGCTGCAAGTTCTAGATCATGAGTAGGATAATTCTCCTCATGTGGGTGCAATTGCCATGAAGCGTAGGCAATTACGTGTCGATCTTGCATGAGAATGCAACCTAGTCCTTGTCGCGAGGCGTCGCAGTAGATAACAAAGTCCTTGGAGAAGTCTGGCGGTACCAGTACGGGAGCAGAAGTCAGGCGTCTTTTCAATTCCTGAAAGCTGTGCTCACATTGTGGAGTCCATTCGAACTTCTTATCTTTCTTGAGGAGTTCGGTTAGAGGTTTGGCAACTTTGGAGAAGTTCTCGACAAAGCGACGACAATAGCTTGCTAAGCCCAGAAAACTCCGAACTTGCTTGACCGATTCGGGTGGAGTCCAATTAAGGACGGCTTGAACTCGCTCAGGGTTAACAGCAATACCTTTACCAGATATTACATGACCCAGATAGGTCACTTCTGACAACCAGAATTCACATTTAGAAAATTTGGCATAAAGGCGATGCTCTCGAAGTTTCTTCAACACTAGCCTTAAATGTTCGGCATGTTCTTCCTCGTTCTTGGAGTAGATGAGTATATCATCGAGATAAACTACGACGAATTTATCCAAATACTCCATGAAGATTGAGTTCATTAACCGAGAAAAGGTGGCTGGAGCGTTGGTTAATCCGAAGGACATGACGGTGTACTCGTATTGGCCATAACGAGTAACAAAGGCCGTTTTAGGAATGTCCCCGTTTTTGATTTTGATTTGATGGTAGCCCAACCTCAAATCCATCTTGGAGAAGACTGAGGATCCAGCGAGCTGATCATACATGTCGTTGATCCTGGGAAGTGGACATTTGTTCTTGATTGTGACCAAATTGACAGGTCGGTAATCTACAACCATCCGGTCCGTACCATCCTTCTTCTTGACGAATAGGACGGGGCAAGCCCACGGAGATGAACTAGGGCGGATGAAACCCTTTTTCAAGGACTCATCGAGTTGTTTCTTAAGCTCGGCTAGTTCTAGGGGTGCCATCTTATAGGGTCTTCTAGCAATCGGAACGGTTCCTGGAATGAGGTCTATTACGAACTCAACATCCCTGTCAGGTGGAACACCTGGCAATTCCTCTGGGTAGACATCCGGAAAGTCACGGACTACCGGAACGTCCTCAAGGTCTGGCAAAGGGCTAGCGTTAAGAGAATATAATTGTCGCTTGGCTAATCGGGTCAAGACATTGACTATCTTGCCCGAAGGGTGAGTGAGTTGAACAGTCCTAGAGAAGCAATCAATTTTGGCATGATGAGCTGACATCCAGTCCATACCCAAAATGATATTAATATTTGAAAATTTAAGGGCTATCAACGATGCAAGGAAAACAAGTCTGTCGACTTGGATTTCATTTCCATAACTTACCCTAGAGGTCTGCCATCTAGAACCAGGAGTAGAAATTTCCATAGTGGATGGCATGTCACAGAATGCGGTGTTATGCAAACGAGCATAGTTCTCGGATATAAATGAATGAGAGGCTCCTGTATCGAAAAGAACAGATGCCGGGTGGCAGTTAACAAGAAGCGTACCGAGAACGACGTTGGGATCCTCTTGAGCTTCTTCGGCAGAGATACAGTTGACATGGCCACGTGAGGCGGTGGCCGGCTTGGCGTGGAACACTTTCCCTGTCGGCTTGCCACGGCCAACGGCTTTAGCAGATTGGTTGGGGTTGGTCTGGGGACACTCACGCATATAGTGGCCAGATTCCCCACACATGAAACAAGTTACGGAACTGGTACGTGGAGGAGCATTGTTGGTTGGACCCCCATAGGGCTTGGCCGGTGCAGACTGTTGAACAGGGCGAGGCGCCTGGAAAGATGGCCTCGGTGTGAACCTGGGTGGCAGGGCGGTGTTGGGCACCCACACGCGGCGCTTCTGAGGACCAGCACTGGATGAGGAACCCATGTCACGGCCATGCTTGCGTGTTGCATCATAGTCAGTCTGACCAGTTTCAGCACTGATGGCTTTGTTAACAAGTTTCTGAAAAGATGTGCACTCATGCAGACGGAGGTCGCGGCGAAGCTCAGGACTAAGGCCCTTACGGAACCTTGCTTGCTTCTTGGCATCAGTAGACACTTCCTCAGTTGCATATCGTGCGAGGTTACCAAACTCCCTGCTGTAAACATCCACAGAGAGTCGGCCTTGGGTGAAATTGCAAAATTCCTCACGTTTACGGTCCATGAGACCCTCCGGAATGTGATGTTCACGGAAAGCCTCGCTGAATTCAGCCCAAGTAGTGACATGGCCCGCTGGGCGCATAGCTCCATAATTCTCCCACCATAGACTGGCGGGGCCTTCAAGATGATAGGCAGCAAAGGTGACCTTGTCAGCCTCCGCTACCAGCGCGGAACGCAGTTTATGAGAGATACTGCGAAGCCAGTCATCAACGTCGAGAGGCTCGACGGAGTGGTGAAACGTGGGTGGATGTAATTTGATAAAATCACTGAGTGACACCACATTAGTCCTCTGATGGTGTGCCGTGTTCTGTTCAATACGCTCCAACAAACGGTTGGTCTCCCGCTTGTTTCTCTCAGCTTCCATCATAACCTCGGCTAGGGAAGGAGGATGAGGCAGATTTGCATCCCTGACTTCACTGCCTTCGGCCTGCTCTTGAGGAGCAGGGTTAGTGCGCGTGTTGACCATCCTAGGTAAACAAGACAATGATTTAGTCAGGATGATAAAATTCTGACATAGGATATAGAATGTAAGGAATAACTCGAAATGCAAGATGATCATCCGTATGACATGGTAAATACAGAAACTGCTTCTTTATTCCACCGTCATACACACCATACAGGGTTTAGTACAAGACCAAACAAAGTACTATTACGGTGAAAAGAGGATTACATCTCATCGGAGGCATCCCAAGCTCCTATACATTATTTTTCTACACCTCCGGAAAGAGTACAAACTAGGTCATATCCCACGAGTCACGCGGGACGATAGACGACACAGCTAGTGCGAACTAGTGATACTACCACTAACTCAGACCGATCCGTAGTAGTCCTCGTAGAAGTCACCTCCATAGCCTGGAAGCTCAACATGATCATCCGGAAACAGACGATCTCGCGGAGCTTGTGGACCATAGGGGCTAGGATGAGGTCTTGGACCAACAGACGGTGGCCTGTGGGGACCGCGAGGTGGGGTGATGCCTCCTACATCACGCCAACCCATCACGTCTGGCAGAGCAGATCTCACAGGATAGAGATCGCGCATATCCGAATATCCAGCTTGCACCGCCGGTGCAAACCGAGTCAATGTGACCCAGTGGTCAGCACGGGTATTGAAGAGCTCTAACCTCAAGGCCCGATTTTCACGGTCCTTATCCTCGAGCATCTCAGCAGTGGTGCGAGTCCGTGAATCCTCCTGGGTGGGGTCAGCATAGATAGCCTGGAGATACCCTTGTGCTCCCGGAAGTGATCCTGGCATATACCGGAAATCAGAGTCCCGAAATAAACCAGATCTGACTCGCATGATGGTCATCATAGAGTAGGCGGCGTCCTGCACAGCCATCTCAATAGTAACCCCGAGTCCATAGGAGCAGTGAAGGGGCTCGGTGGATCCAGGATAAGATGGAAATATCCTGACAGTGCAGAGATACTGGCTTTGATTGAAGTCCCGAAATTGCTCTTCGACCGTGTACTCAGGATACCAGCGGTATCCAGCCTCAGTCATTACCCTGACCAACATGGCAGTATGGCCGGGTACATCTAGGCATCGAGTCAGGCGAACCACTTGATTGAGGTCGCGAGTGGACATCTGAAAGCACAATCATAATGCAAAGGCATTAGAATTTCTAGCAAAATTTCGGCAGCATAACAGCTGTAAATGCTCAAGAAGGATTTTGAGACATTTGACAAAGGATTACATACACACTCAACATCATCATATCAAAGTTCTGAGACCAGCCTGACAACATAACGTGGTAGAAGAACTGAACTAGGCTTGTATCCATCAAACCTATAAGGTACTACTGATTAGTAACACGTGATCCTGATAGAGAGAACAAATCCTAATTCCTTAACCCCCGGTGGAAGAATAGACTGACTCAGATCAGAATGTCATTAGATAAAGGAGTAAAAAGAGCCTTACGCTCCAACCCACAAACAATTCCCCTACATATAACTAAAGAATTTCTAGACTCAACATCGACCAGTTTGGCTTGGAGAACCTACAGGCAGTCCGGCTCTGATGCCAACGCTGTTAGGACCCCGACTCGATGTCACATCGATCTAGCCGGTAACACCTCATATCACCTTGCGGCCTCACGCACGGTATCCCCACGGGTGTCGCCTTACCTTTGCCCGGGACCGTTTGCGCCTTTTGGCTCACGTATATGATAGTGTCGCTAGCATCCATATGATAAGGAGCCCGGGCTGACATGGCTAGTCGTAAACCCAAAGTGGCACAGACTTACAGGGACAGGCATCCATGACCCAGCTTCGAACGTGTCGGTCATCACCAAGTGGGTCCGGGCTGTAGCACTGGGCTAGCAGGACTCCGGTAAACCGGGCTGTAGCGGGCTAACAGGACTCCGGTACTCAATGCGTGACATTTCCCCGAAGGGACAGACACAGGAACGAAGAAGGACACATGCCGGCCAGCCTAAGTGTTCCAGAGCAGTAGCAAGCTACCATGGCTCAGCGGTAACACTAGGAGACATTTCCCGGTAAGAGAGGCTACTAAGGATAAACAACTAGATAGTCAGATCCCACACATACCAAGCATTTCAATCATACACACAATATGCTCGATATGTGCAAATACAACGAAGCATCACAACATGACTCTACGACACAAGTACTTTATTTAAGGCTCAGGGAGCCATACATAACATACACAAAGGAACGGGTCTCAGGACCCAACATTCAAGTCATACAGTCATACAAACCAGCAGCGGAAGTAACTTGTCTGAGTACAGACAACTAGCAAAATAAAAGAGGCTTGGAAAGCCTAGCTATACTACGTGGTCCTTCACAAGCTCAGGGTCACCACCTGGGCCTTTAGCCTACTCGTTGATGTCAATGTCTACATAGAACCCATCAGAAGGGGTTGCAGCGTCTTCTGTAAAATGTAAATTATAGCAACATGAGTACAAAGGTACTCAGCAAGACTTACATCAGATCCTACATACATGCATATTCTCAAGAAGGGTTGGTGGAGTTATTGCAGCAAGCCAGCTTTGACTCTTGGCTAGACTATCCTACGATACTCCAACTTGAAATGGTTTTGCGCACACGAGTCCACTACTCACCACTTCAATACACTACCGAGGATCCGCCTCCGTCTTCCTACGGAAGAGCCATCCTCGGCACTCACACCTATCTTGAGGCTTTTACTAGTTTCCATTTACTTGTCTATGAACTGTATAGGCAACCAAGTAGTCCTTTACCGCGGACGCGGCTATTCGAATAGATCATGTTAACCCTGCAGGGGTGTACTTCTTCATACATGTTTCCACCACTTAGCGTCTGCACACGACATGTGCTCGGCAGACTTCAAGCGAAAGCCGACGTGGGTGTAGACCACGACCTACCTAAACACCTAAGCCTCTAGTCCAGGTTTATCGCCTATCCAGGTTCCATCCGCAGGGAGTCCGGCCGAGGTTTCCCATACGGCCCCGAACGATGTGAACAGGGTTCCCGAGATACCTAACGGGTATTCGGTACACCGTGCCACGTACCTACCGCATCACAGCCCACCCCTACGGTCAGCGCTGTCCACGGCCTCCAGTAGGCTACAAACACCAGAAACTACATGCAACTCCTGGACAGAGAGCTAGGGTGAATAAGAAGTCGAGCGGGGTCATATTTCAGGGCCCAATGCATGGTAGTAGCTGTATCTTAAATCACACATACAGATCTCAGTGCTTAAGGTCGGCTTCAATGAAACAACCCACCATGTACTCCTACATGGCCTCTCATCGATACCTTTACCAAATCGTGTTCACCACACCACTCTCATTACCGACATAATCATTTCACTCTAGCCCACCACCCAGATGAACCAGACCTGACACGACTCTAAGCATAGCAAGCATAGCAAGGTAGGAACAACACATACATATGGCTCAATCAACTCCTACACATGCTAGTGGGTTTCATCTAGTTACTGTGGCAATGACAGGTCATGCAGAGGAAATGGGTTCAACTACCGTAGCACACAGCAGTTTGAAACGCGTTGTCTTAATGCAGTAAAAGAGAGCAGGAGCGAGAACATGGGATTGTATCGATATGATCAAATGGTTGGTTGCTTGCCTGATGGTTCGATGCACTGATACGGTTCTTCGTTAGGGTAATCACGGTACTCCTCGGAGGCAGAACCTGTCGCAAAGGACACCGATACACAACCATCACCAAACAATGTGCAACAATATGATGCATGCATGAAACATGGTAATATGAGTGTGTTGGGCTAATGCAACTAAAACCAGAAGGGTTTGAACCAATTTGAATCAAAGATTCAAATTTCAAACTCAAACATGGCCTTTTAAAGTGCTTTTCCTTGTTCTGCTTTAAACATCAATTTAACTTGTTTGATCATGCATGAAAATAGTACAGATGGATAGATTGGATTTTTCTGATCATTTTACATATATAATTTGTCTGATTTGGAGTTACAGAATAAAAGTTATGAATTTTTGAAGTTTAAATAATATTCTGGAATTTCCTGATTTAATTAAATCCAGAAATATATATATTGCGCCAGCATGACGTCAGCATGACGTCAGTGGTCAACTGCGGCTGGCTGGGGTCAAACCTGACGTGTGGGGCCCACACGTCAGTGACAGGGGGGTTAAACAGGGTGGTTAGTTTAGTTTAATTAAAGATTAGGGCACTAGGGCCCACATGTCAGCGTCAGCAGGGGGGTAGTTAGTTTAACTAATTCGGTTAGTGCTAATCCTAATTAGCTAACAGGGCTGGGCCCACCTGTCATGGACACAGGGGGGGTCCTGCCGTGGTCAAGGTGGGTCAAACCCACCGGCGACATGACACCGGCGAGGCCCGAGACGGCGGCGCGATACGGAAACGCGCTACAGGGCACGGGCGAGGCCGTGCTTGGGCTCATTGGAGAGCCCTTGCTCCCGCGCGTCGAACGGTGGTGGTGGCCGTGCCTGAGGTGGCCGGTACTGACGACGGCGAGCTCGTGAGCGGCGGCCGGAGTTCGGGTGCGGTCGGGATCGGCGCTGCTGCTCGCAAGCGAGGGAGCTGAGGCGCTGGAGGGGCTCTATGGGTCGCGGCAAGCACAACGGGTGCACGCCCGTGACCAAATGGTCACCGGGGCTTCGCCGGCGACGAGCCCGTGCGGCGGAGCGTCTCGGCTCCGGTAGAGGGGCGGCTAGAGCTCGAAATCGAACATGGGGTTAGGGGGAAATGAAGCAGGGGCTCACGAGGATCATGCAGGGAGGGTCAGCGAGCTCGGGGAAGCACGAACGGCGGCGAATCGACGGCGACCATCGGCGGCGGTCGAGGACGAAGACGATGGCGTGGAGGCGATGCAGAGCTTCCCGGGGGGCTTGGCTTGGTGGGGAGGAAGAGGGGGTCGCGGTGGAGCTGGGGAGCGTGTCGGGGAGGCGAGGGGAGGCCGGTGGCGGCTGCTATGGCGAACGGCGGCGAGGGGTGCGTTCGGACACGGGAGGGAGAGAGCGAGGGAGAGGAGAGGAAGAACCGGGGGAGAGTGAGAGAGAGCAGGGGAGGGCGTGGCGTCGTTCCAGGCCATCCAGACGAGGAGGGAAGGGGCAGGCAGGCAGGCGAGCTGGTGGCGTGGCGCGGTGGCGCGCGCGCGCGCCGAGCACGCTCCCCTCCCTCTGTCGAGGACGAAGACGACAGAGGAGGGAGACGGGCTGGGCCGCCTGCTGGCTGGGCTGCACAGGGAGGAGCCCCAGGTAAGCTTCTCCCTTTTATTTATTTTTGTTTTTCTAATTTCTGACATTTGTTTTGATTTAAATAAAATATTAAATCATTTTATTACCTTATGCCAATTTTTGCAGGAGCTAGATATATTATTCTAGAGCTCCCCAACAGGTGGCATAATTTTTGGACATATATTAATATATATAACTAATATATTTCCAATGCAAATATTTATGCATTAATTCCAAATGCCCAAAATAAATACCTATGAGCTCTTAAAAATATTGGTTTGATTTTTATCTCTGTCCAATATTTTCAGAGAGCAACATGAGCATTTTCTTGGACCCTTTTGGAGAAATTTTTATTTGGGTCATTTTCAAAAATGATTCTGAGGGTTTCACAAATCCCCATTTCAAAATTAAATGGAATTTTAAACATGATGCACACACTCTGATGCATGACTAGCTAGGGTGTGACAGAAATTAATTTGACCACTCATCGTCTACCCTGGTTGGAGAGATTTTGAAATTGAGCCATAAACTGGAAAGGAGGGAGTAGTAACTTTTGTCTCGATTACTATTTGTGGCCTTGTATAGAACCAAAATATTTTTTTATAGTGGCCTTGTATAAGTAAATGGAGGGAGTACTAAAGACATACTCCCTCCATTTCTGTTTACTCTGCGTATAAATTTTGGTCAAAGTCAAACTACACAAAGTTTGACCAAATTTATGTTAAAAAATATGAACATCTACAATACTTAAATTATATAATATGAAAATACATTTCATGGTGTATCTGAAAATATTGATTTCATATTGAAGTGTTGATATTTTTAATATAAAGTTAGTCAAACTATGCAATGCTTGACTTTGACCAAACCTTATATGCAGACCAAAAAGAAACGGAGGGAGTATATATTCCAAACAATATGGTAATCTCTCTAACCAAGGTACATAGTAGGGACGAGGAGTAAATGGAGGGAGTAGTAAAATTTTCTCCTCGTGCTGCGAGCCACCGCATGCGTGGGCGAGGGAGCGGGCGTAAGGCGTACAGTAGTAGTAGTACTACTACTACTACTACTCGTAAGCAAGCTTCACCTCATCCTGCGAGCCACCACACCCGTGGGCGGGGGAGACGGCGTAATAAGTAAGCTTCTCCTCGTTCTGCTAGTTGACAGCACACATCAAAAGTACTCTAGTGTATAGAGCCTTACCTCTAAGGTAGGCCCCACATGGTTTGCCTCTTTTTTAACATAACTCATCAAGTCGCAATTTTTTTGTTCACCCGTGGTAGATGATCCTCCCTCCACCAAGTGGACAACCAGTACATGTGTCAAATTGCCACGCGGGCTGCCTTTTCGTACAGAAATGAGCTCCACCGTGTACTCGCGCGGGTGTGGTTGGGAAAGAGACGGGAGAACATGCGCCATGCGTGCACCTCTTCTCTTCGTGCACGCCCCGACCTACGTGGGTGTGTGTGAGAGAGATACAAACCTAGACATAATGCGCTGTCCATCCCCATGCCTCCGCCCAGTCCGACCACCAGTCACCACCACGCCCCACTCCTCCTCACCTTATCTCTCATCTTTCTCCCTCCATTTTTATATACAAGGGGCCACTATCAAAATTACAATTTGCAGATATACAAGGCCACTAACACTAATCAATGCAGTATTAATGGTGTTTGCATCGTGGTACTAGCAAAGGAGGACATTAATTATCCCTTGCATGCATGTGGGAGTTTGTAAAAAAAATGCATCTTGAAGTTCCGTGCAATGCACGGGCATCTTGCTAATCCATGAAAACAACACATGGAAAAATTCCATGGCGAACGAGGGATTTGAATCTGTTGGGAGGGGCTGTTTGGATCTTGCCCGGGGTAGCCAAAATATTGGCGACCCTTTTGTCCACCGGTGCCTTTGCCACCGATGAACGAGGAATGGCTCGGGTGCTCATGCATCCTCTAGCGCGTAGGTTGGAGACGAGCTCGCATGAGCTATGTTTTATTGTCCCACAATGCCGCCCGAGCCGCCCGCCGTCCGACCGGTGACCTGCAAATTACGCCATCCAACCGTAGCCGCACACATTATGACAACAACTCAACCAACTAGACGAAATTCACGCAAACACGTAGACACACTGATATTTCATATAACAACGACGGAAATCATGTAAAATACCGGATGTTCATACAAACATGACGGATTTCATTACATTCAAATGAACTACGCGGTGCTAGTTCTGGACAGCACAGGTATATAATACCTGGCCTAAATGGTCGCCCGCCGATTGATTTGTGTTCCTCATGTCCGGCAGCACGATCACCGGAATGCCGGGAGCCTCGGAGGTATATGCTTTAGTGCAAAGGACGACTCGCTTTCCCACTGCCCAACTGATATCATTGGTTGATGCCGAAGATGATGGTGGCCGGCACCGATTCGAGTTCATCACCAGCCACTACTTCGCCATGGTCGGCACCGACTCGAGTTCATCCTAACATTCCCCTCTTCCGTAGAGCCCATGCGGGGTCGACGAAGGTCCTCGCAACAAAAGGATCCGGCAAGACACCTGCTGTGTACACCGGCATCGCCTCCGCGGTGGACCTCATGGGACCCAAGTGGCGGTGGCCTCCCGTGTTCTCCTTCTCCTCGATGATGGCGGCAGACACGGAGGCGCTGGCCACCGACTCGTCGCTCTCCCTGCACCCGGCTTCTTTCACTGCTTGCATGGCGTGGCCGCCGGCATGGGAGTCTCGGCCACAGAAATGGGAGACGTGGTACGAGGCGGCGGCGTGGACGGCAGCAACGATGCTCGTGCACCGCTCCTCGTCGAGCTGGCCTGGAGAGGCGAGTTGCTGAACCGCGCGCCGGCTTGGGGCGACAATTGGCTCCGTCGGGCAAGGGGAGGGAGGTGGATCAGTGAGCTGCATAGCTCATATCCGGCGGGCTACCCAGCCGGCTTGGATGCGGAATAACTACTCTTCGTAAGCCATTGTAAGAGTGGACAAAATGGTGAAGGAGGAGATAGGGGAGCGGCGAAGGTGTGTGATTCTTGGCCGGCATTTGGCCTCGTTTAAATAGGAGATTAAATAGATGGCATATGGGAGGAGATCGGCCGGCGTTGCGTTTCATGCCGGCCCGGTCATGAACGGACGTGTGTCAAGAATGGGTTTCTCGGCTTCCACATGGGCGGGTTTCATGGAGGCGTTTGAATGCGGGAAGGAGGCGTGTTCAGCCGGGCGTGCAGCGAGTGGCGCCCTCGACTCTGACCTAGTACACCGCGCCATTCTTCCACTGACGTGTGGGCTCTCTAGGTACATGGCCTGCATGTCAGTGACCCAACACAGGCAGCACACAACAGAGGAACCATTGGTGGGCCAAGGCGGTCAGAAGCGGGCATTTCATAAACCGATGATTGTTCATTGAGTGTGACATCATATTTTTCATGTAGATAAGCCTACTATGTTGATAGCCCGTTCGATACATTGTGATTCATAAAGACCGCTGCAAACATCAATGTTCTTCTTATCACACATAAGATTGATTAATACCTATAACAATCCATGTCCTTAATAAAGGGTGCATGCACGTATAGGTTGAGCGTGTGTCTTGCGTCGTGTGCCGTGTGCATGCAGGCGTGCGGGTGTTGCATGCGTGCAAGGGTACGTTTCAGTGTTCCATGCATGGGTGCGTACGTGCGTGTGTTCGTGACTGCATGTGTACGTGTCAGTGTTGCACGCCAGCATGCATGCATGTGTACGTTATGTGTACGTGTCAGTGTTGCACGCCTGCATGGGTGCGTGTCGTGCGTGCGTGCATGTGTACATGCGGGGTGAGGCTACACGTCAGTCGACTGAGTTTTTAATCTCTGGTCATTAGATTTTCCAGTCGTTGGATACGAAATCAAGGGTCTCTAGTTTATTATCAAACTCCACCCCCCTGAGCCGCCAGCCGCCACCGGCCGAACCGCCGGCCCCCGCCAGCCGCGGCCAGCCCGCGCCGCTATGCCGCGCCGCCCTCCCCGAAACCACTCCCCACCGCCGGTCCGCCGCGGCAGCAGCCATCCCTCTAGGCCCCCCGCGCCGAGCTTTTTCTCCGATGATCCCCACCCCACCGCCCAATCAACGCCCCCCAACCAGAGGTCTCACGACTTTGAATACCCACCGATCACTAATTTATTACCATATATGTCCTTCAGATACGCGCTGATGGGTGGGCCCTATGGTAATATGCGATGCTGAATGTGGACCGTTTGACTGGTCAATTGATCGTGTTATCAACAAATTTCGGAGCTGTATGGTGAGCCAGTGAGTGTATGATCACCCTAAAATGTACTCCTATTTTATTAACACAGTACAGACTCAAACTACCATTTTCTTTCTTTCATATACGGGCTGACAGGTGGGCCCCACGGTTACGCACCCCGATGGTGCAACACTAGTTGCGCCGTGTGGAACGTTTGACTGGTCAATTGATTGTGTCATCAACAAAATACGGAGTTGTATGGGTGAGCTAGTGACTGTATAATCATGACATGTATTTGTTTAACACGGTACAGACGCAAGGGCTCATATATACGTGCAAGCACTCACCGCTATAAGCGCACACACGGGCAACCTACCCCTATGAGCACCTTCGAGAGAGTGGGCCAGCATATATGACCTTGAGATTTTATGAAGTCACCATAGGTGCCTCGTAGTCGAGTGGAACGTCTCCTCCCACTGAACGCACATCGCCGGAAAATACTGAAATTAACACAAAATAAATGCGAGCACCGAGACTTTAACCTTGGTGGACTCGAGAAACCATTGTCCTCCTAACCATCCAACCACATGTTGGTTAGCATGACAAAATGTATGTGGTGACCGTGATGAGCTTATTCTGAAGTCCAGTGACCATATCGTGCTTTCGCTTCAAATACAATGACTGTAAGTGTCTCCAACAAAATACAGAGCACGCATCAAAGCAAAGTCCGTCAGTGCCATCAACAAAATATGGAGACGTATCGTGAGCTAGATACCATTGTACTATTGTATATGCTTATTTTCTTAGTGTTCGATTGCATGTGTGGTGTGGTGGGCACATCATTTCTAGTTGTGGTGGGTCAACATGCAGACTCATGGGTTGGTTCCATCCCCTGCCACATATAGGTTGGACCGAGACACGTTATACAAAGATCCATGTGGAGGACTCGGCGTACAACACGAAGCTACCAGAGTCGCGAAGGACTCTATCCCCACTGGTGATAAGCCGACTATATATGATTTGTAACCCTAGGCCCCTAGTATGTTACAGAAGCTTGCGGGCTAGTTCGTTGATAGTATACACACACGCACAATGCCTGGTATTCACGTGTACTTTGTAGACTCCCCTATCACTAATATACAGTACCAGGAGTAGGCTCTTTCTTCAACTGCAAGGGTCCGTACTAGGGTAAAACTTTGCCTCGTATTACCATCCAGCCTACCAGCCTGGGATATCCTACCGAATGATATGATGAAATCATATCTGCCAACTACTAAGAGAGAGGTGTGTCTTGGGGGGCAATGTGTGCGAGAGAGCCCTAAAGATAATGTGCATGTGGGAGACACGTAGGCACATATATGTGCGTATAGAGGGCCAGTAGAGACCGTGCGTGTGTATATATGCATGTGAGAGAAATAGTGTTTTCCAACTGAGATTAGTGAAAAGAGTGGTACATAGTAGTCAGAAAGAGAGAGAGAGAGAAACAGAGAGAGCATGTGCGACACCCCGACACCCTGAGAGAGATTGTGAGCATGTATGAAAGAGAAATGCCGATGCATATAAAGTGTGTGCACTTATGCATTAGATAGAGAGAGATATAACACATTTGTGAGAACATGCCGAGGTATAGTGCATCTACGTGTAAAAGGCGGTTCTACACATTAAATTAAAATATAAATGGCATTATTATTTTTGGATGAGATCATGCATTTTGCAAATTGCGCATGGACGAAAATCGGTCTATCAGACACCCATACTCTATTGAATTCTAGCATATGCATGTGTTTATTTCATATTATCGATCCATAGAGTGAGAGTGGTTTAAAATACAGGCAATGTATGCTTTTGCAATTCATATATAAACATTAATTAGTGCACTCCATGTTGTTAGTGTGAAGCACTTTATACATTTGTCACTTGCATGGATACATTCCAAATTGCTAGCTACGAAATAGAATACATGTCGAATTCAGCATAAAGGGGGTTTCGAAGGTTCGAATTCATAGGAAGTGCATTAATCTATTTGAACCCGCGATAATGGCATTTGTAAATCAAATGTAAAAGGGGGCATCAATCTTTGTTGTGAGTTTGAACATACTATATATATATTCATACGCATATCTAACGTTTTTTTGCAACCAAGGAGATTATATTTGGAACCATGCATGAACTGAGGTAAGTTGCATATTTTTTAATATATACTCGTGTACAATGTATATTCAAATGTACCCCCTCCATTACAAAATAATCGTAGCTTTAGGATTTTCAAGAGTAAAGATTTGTGAAGTTTGACAAATCCTGAAAGTTCAATTCAAGAGAACCGAAAACGTTAATGCTTCTGCTCCCAAATATTGAACGAAGCGCCAAATAGGCTTGTGGTCACCCGAACCCGCGCGAGACTAATGATTGGTCGTAGAAAATTACTGTCCTGACTTTGGCCCGTGTAGCCTATCGGCCCGATGTCCAAAGGTCTAAATCGGGGTAGGAAATTACTTCCCCAAGACGCCAGTCTCAAATGCCTCCGAGAAGCATTCATACGCCATGGCCGCCTAAACACCCATGCGCTCGGCCGATCTAGCCCGCCCACATTTGGGACACCAGAGATTACTGTCCTACCCCCAACCTGCAATATGTCCCAAAGTTTAGATGGGGGCAAAGTTTGTAACTTTCCCCGAATTTCAAACAAGCGCGTCTCAAACCAAAACATTGTTCCCCCTTAGTTCCCCGCTTCCCTCCATTTCCCCATTCATACTCCGTGGGTGCCAAAAGCCCTCTCCACCAGTCGTGAAACCCCAGCCTCCACCGTTCTCCACCCCATAGCGGCCAATCCACCGCCGCCCTCCTCCATCACACCAGAGCTGGTACCCCGACATCGTCGTCCAACGCGACCACAACCGCAATGCCCTCAAGGACTTAGCAGCTGAAGCCGAGGCAGAGCTACCTCCACGATGCTGACGTCGACGTGCGCCGTACCAGAACCACTCCGACCACGCCATCCTGCACCTCACTGCTGCCGCTCCACTATCGCAACCGTCCATCGCACCGGAGTTGTTCCCGCTACGTCGTCGTTCGCCGCCTCGGATCTGGTTCCTCGCCGCCGATAGACAGCCACCGCACCACACTCAACAACTTGGCCATGGGTTCATCCAGGGCTCCACCGTCCTCCACAATTTCTCGTTTCCAACGAACCACAAGAAGATCGTTGGAAAAACAGAAGGAGGACACATCACTAACAACAGAAAGAGGTACTCCTCTTCCCTTATTCATGCAAAGCTTACGTCTCTGCTCACACCGTATTCATCCCATAAAAGAAACTAGTTGAGCACTTCTTACTGCATCTTCTTCGTGATACTAAATGCACAAGGTTTACTCCCTTTACTATTTCACCTTTGATAGAGGTCAGTAGCCCGCCTGGATTTCAATTCAGGGTCAGTCGAACCGCAACTAAAAGAAGCAGCACCCGCTTAGGCGCGCGGAGCACCTAGTCCGCCTGTTCCTCGGGGAAGCGGCGCATCGGTGTCTATCATAGGGGTGTGGGGCGCAGGAGATGCTTGCGCCCGATCTGGAGATTTGCGGGGCTTGAATGGATGGCCGAGGGGCGGTGCCAAGCACGGAGGCGCGGTGAGGTCGAGGGGAGGGTGTAGGTAGGGGAGGAATACTGGGCCGATGGTCGCTAGCGTTTCGAGGAAGATCATCAACACTGACTGGCTGGAGGTTGATGAAGGCGATCTGCCCGTTGTCAATACATCGGACGATGCAGAAAAAATGGACTGGCCTATTTGCTTTCAGTTGACTGTTATTTTCCTAGAATCCTATAGTAATTTAGTGTGCCATGCATGTTGTAGAGCTACCATATGTATCCCGTCATTTATTTCTCACCGACCTGCTATCTGCTACCTTTACACTGTACTAATTGTGCACACACTTCACCCATACTCACACTATTGTTTTTTTATGCATGGGTATTTCAGACTCTGACGCAGTGTTGATGAATGCAGAAAAGAAAAGACAGAAGTCGCTCCAGTGTAACACGAAGATAAGCACTAAGCGTTTCAGCGCTCTAATGGGTGTAGTGTTAGCAGTTGGAGACAGTAAATGTAGCTCTGCAGTTGATGATCTCAATTGCCACACACAACCATCCCAGGTGCTTGCTTTAACTCCGCGCTGTCAAATGTGGTTGCATGTTGCATATAGCGTCTAGATTGTATTGCTTCCAATTTGGTTAAATTGCATCTGCTTACTTTACACATTATACCTTTGATAATGACATGCCTTCCTGTTTTTGATACATACTACATATGTCTATTAACCATGTTCATACATCAAACTAATGCTCTTTTGTATCCCTCGTTAATCCCTTATGATGAGACAATCACCCGAGTGGTTTACTGTCAGATGCCCTACTCGTTTAAAGAGTGTAGTGTCATCCTCCCCACATGATTCTCAAGAAACAGCAAGGCTAAATTAAGATACTCAACGTAGCTCTCTAGTTGATCACCGCAATTCACCCACACCACCATCGCAGGTGCTTGCTCTTACTTGGCAATGTGATATGTGGTTGCATGTTGCATATGGTGTCTACCTTGTAGTGCTTCTAATTAGGGTAAATTGCGTCTGCTTAGTTAACACATTATACCTGTGAATATGACATGCCTTCCTGTTTTTGGTACATACTACGTCTTTCTATTAACCATGTTCTTACATCAAACTACTTTTCTTGTGTATCCCTCGTCAATCGCTTTTGACCATACACCTTCAAATTGATAGTGTAATATTGGTTGTATCTTGTATATCAAATCAACCATGTATTGCCTCTAATTTGTTGAAGTGCCACTTATAATGAGATACATCTAACTTGGTAGAGTGATTTTGGTTGGATCTTTCATATGGTTACTAGATTGCATTGCTTCACATTTGTTGAAATGCCTTCTGCTTAGCGTTTTTCATACATATTCCATCCTCCTACAATGTGGTTGCCATACATAAAAGTTGTGTTCGTCAGTATCATGCATCAACGAATTTGGAAGTGCAAATGTCATTCCTTTTTCTTGTGTGTTTACATGACAAGGCAAAATCTGAAAGGACGAAGGCACAGAATGATGGTGGTCCTCTGGAGCAACCCAAACAGATGATCTCTGCAGATTCTCCTGCTACTCGTACTGTAGTGCTAGTTCCAAATCTCATCTCAACTACTCCACAACCCAAGGTGCTTGCTCTAACATGGCAGTGTGATATCTGGTTGCATGTTGCATATGGTGCCTAGCTTGTATTGCTCCTAATTTGTTAAATTGCATCTCCTTAGCTTACACATTATACATGTGAAATATGACACGCCTTCCTGTTTTTGGTACATACTACATCTGTCGGATTTCGGGTTCCGGCAGACCCTTGAGGTTCGAACACTGGGGTGCGCGCGGAGATTATGCCCTCCACCTACCTGTTCCTCACCGAATCGCTAGGATCTAAACTACGAAAAGATCAACACAAGAGACACAGCGTTTATACTAGTTCAGGCCACCATTGTGGTGTAATACCCTACTCCAGTGTGTGGTGTGGTGGATTGCCTCTTGGGCTGATGATCAACAATACAAGGAAGAACCGCCTCGCGAGGGTCTGTTCTTGGCTGGTGCGATGAACTGCAAGGAGGAGTTTAGTCGCCCTATCTCTCTCTCTCTCTCTCTCTTTCTATTCTAGATGTATGCCAGATACCAGCTAATCCGATCCCCCCTACCCTGGGGGTGGCTAGTCCTATTTATAGGCAAAGGCCCTGGGCCTCTTCCCAAATATTGAGCGGGAAGGGCGCCAATAATTGACCATTTTGAAGGGGAACAGCGGGTACACTTATCCTGACTAAAGTTGGTCCTCGCCTGTCAAAGGCTCTGGTGGTGACGCCGGCTTGGGCTCCACGGTGACCTCCATCCTGCCGTTGGACTGGTCTTGGTCTTGTTGCACCGTAATGGATGCCTTTGCTTGATGCCCTCGCCTGCGCTTGCTCCCCTTGCACCAAAGAGGAAAGGAGGACACTGCGCGGGCTGGCGCCCGACTGGCGCCCTTGGTCCTCATGGCTTGCATCATGGGCACCTCGCGAGGTACCCTGCCTTGAACTCTCCGCCTCCTCGTGAGCCAGCCTGATGAGGCCGTGCCTGAGGAAGCTCCTTGTCATCCGTCCCGCGAGTCTTGGCCCCTCGCGAGGGTCTTGAGCTTGCGTTGATGAAGATGGCCTGTGCTAGGCCCCCCCTTTGAGCCACGCCGCAGGCCGCAGGCAGGCAAGTCTGGGGACCCCCGTTCCCAGAATGCCAACAGTAGCCCCCGGGCCCATGGCGTGCCCGGACTTGGCCGAGTAGAGAGGCGAAAGGGCAAGTGCAAAGCGTCGCAGGCCCTAACAGCCTGCGGCCTTGGGCGCCATGTGGCGGTTGATTCGATGTGGGCGTCTCTGCAACCGCACGAGTTGATAAAGGAGTGGCACCTGCCCCTTGCCTTCTTTGCTTTCTCAAGTTTCTGCTCAGATCCCCTTTCTTGCGCCTCTCCTCCCCACCTCCGAAATCTTCAGATCTACTCCGTCCGCGCGCCCTGGACAGACATGGCGCCTCGCCAAGCCCCGGTCGGAGCTTGGTACTCGTCCACCTTGGACTCGCCGAACGTGCCAGAGGTGAGCCTTGCCCGGGTGCGCCAGATGGAGGCGGCGCAAGGCATCGACGGGGTGAAGGTGTTCAAGGCCGGCTCTGCCCTCCCTGAAGGCCAAGGGAGCACCTTCTATCCGCTCTTCGTGAGTGCCATAGTCGCCGGTCTGGTGCCTCCTTTTTTTGAGTTCTTCTTCTCTGTCCTTCACCACTATAACCTTCAAGCTCTGCACCTGCATCCCAACTCTGTCCTTCTTCTGGCAATCTTTGCCTATTATTGTGAGGCTCACGTAGGGGTGAAGCCCTCAGTGGCCTTGCTGCGCCACTACTTCTCCCTCCGGACCTCTCGTGGTTTCGTCTCTGCGTGTGCAAGCTTCGTCGCATACGGCAGCTCCATCGCCATTTCGAATCCTGGGAAAAGGATTGAGGGCTTCAGGAGCAAGTGGGTCTTGGTGGATGCTGGGCGCATCCACCCTCGGCTGATCCTGCCCTCGGGGCACCCCGTGAGCTTCGATGACTAGTCCCGAGTGGAGCTTGTGGATCCTCGTGCGAAGCCGGTGTTGGAGAAGATGGACGCGGATGTGAGGCCGGCCAGTATGGCGGCAGCGAGGCTGACTGGTGCATCGCTACTGAGGGAGTTCTTGGAGCACCAGCTGGCTCTGCTCCGCCAATACTCACTTCTGATGTGGAGGCTTCACCCGAGCCCCGCAGTCTTGGCCGACGAGTATCTGGCTGCGGTTCTCCAATCTTTGGTTGGGGGCGACGTGGCGTGGTTGGAGGGCGCTCCTACGCCCCTGCTCCTCCGTGAGGACTGGGAGCAAGTGGTGGGGCCCATGCCCGCCTTCAATGTGGACGGGCCCGTGCCCACGGAGGCTCCCGAGGACCCAGTGGACGTGTCCTCCGGCGACTCTAGCAAAGAGGAGGAAGGAGGGGAGCGAGAAGAGGGGGCTGACTCCGAGGCAGAGTCAATGGCTCCCCCCCTCCAACGCAGGTCCCGCGCTCTCCGCCTCTCTCTGAGTGATGACGACAAGGATGATGACGAGCAGGGCGGCAGGAGCCTGCCCCTGATCCCGAAGAAGGACCGGACCGGGCTGATCCCCCGCGGGTCTGCCCCAGCCCCGAGGCGATCCGCAGGCGCACCTCCTGCACCCGAGCTCCTTGAGGCTGATCCTTGCAGCCGGCTCTCGGGCTTCAAGTACGGCCGGAGGCTGCTCGAGCCCGTGAGCGATGACCTGTAAGTGCTTGATTCCTGTCTTGTTTATTGTTTTGTTGCTGAGGCTTGACGCTCGTATCTCCGGCTAGGCTGGCTCCCTCTGCAAAGAAGCCGAAGGGGGCTCCTGAGGTTCCATCCGTGGCAGCGCCTCTGCCCGCGAAAGAAGATGGCCGTGACGCACGGTCCTCTCCTGCCCGGGCGTACTCGCGATGCCTGGCTGAGCCGGTTGGGGCGAGCTCAGACCCCATGGCCCAAGCGACTCCCGAGGTGCCCCTTCCTGATGCCGCCACCACAGCCGTTGGGGCGCAGCAGGCTCTGCCTCAGGATACCGTGGTCACGCTGCCGTCTTCTCCTCCTACTCCTCCGACTGCTGCTTCCCCGACCACTATTCTAGATCGCGCTAATGCCGAGCTGGACCGTCTGTGGCAGGATCTTCTGAGTGCTGACCCTTGTCTAGTGGCCGGGTGCTTGGAGCTAGTTCTGGCTGGATTTGCTCCGATGCTTCAATTCGGGCGGTGCTGGTCCAGGCTTCGACGGCCTGCGACGAGGAGAAGCAAGCCGTCCTTGAGGCGAAGGCTGCCTGCGACACCGCCTTGGGGGAGTTGTCCAACGTCCGAGGTCGCTGAGAGACGCTGGAGAGCGAGCTAAAGGGCCTGCAAGACCAGCTCGCTGAGGAGACCCGCCTTCGTCAAGAGAAGGAGGAAGGCATGAACGCTCGCGAGGCGGGCGTCAAGGACCGGGACGCCAAGCTCAAGAAGCGCCGTGACCGCCTAGGCGTGCTGGAGCAAGAGCTGGAGGCGAGGAAGGTTGAGCTGGACGGCAAGGCACGGGTTCTTGCCGAGGATCGCGTGGCCTTTGAGGAGATGGAGGAGAAGGCTCGCGCTTCACTGAAGACGCTTTATGAGAGCGGCCTGGAGAGCCCGCTGGCCGGCAAGGAGGGCGGCCCCACCAAGCTGCTTCCCTTCCTGGTTCATGCTCTTGAAGATGTCACCCTTGGCCTTGGCCCTACGGCCGAGGCCGAGGCACGCGTCTTGTCTTTTGCGGCGCTGACGCGGGTCTTCACCCACATCTATCTTTGCGACCCTAACGTCGACCTCGACAGCCTGCTGGAGCCAGCGAGCGGCGAGCACGCCGCTGCCGCTGCTGAGGCCGTGAAGGATCGTGCGGAGGCTCTGCTGGGGAAGTTCCGGGCCTTCAGCACCAGGCCGAAGCGGAGCGCTGCCAGCCCGGCAGCTCCCCAAGGCGAACCCGCTCCGCGCAGCTCCATAGCCGGCAAGTGACTCCGCTGTGGCTCCCGTCCTACTTTTAGTTTCTGCACATGTATCATGCCTCGGGGAGGCGTTAAAACTTGCACTTGGTGCTGCGATAATAGTATGGACTGTAATATTTGCTTCTTGAATTCCTTGAAATTTGCGCTATTTCCTTCCTACTTGCTTATGTTCTACGCCGGCAGAGCCCGGCCCCGCGCATACCTCAGCTAACTTAGCCCCGACCGGACACCAGGACGGGACCAAGGAGTGAGGGGCTACGTGACAAGTTAGGCTCCTGAGTCGCGATGCTCAGGAGTCCCCCTTGGTGCTCGAACAACAAGTAGGGAGGTGAGATGTGGGGGTGACTCCTTAGGGAGGTGAGATGCGGGTGGATCTACCGTTCTATGTCTGCAGAGCCCGGCCCCGCGCATACCTCAACCGCCGTTAGCCTTTCGGAACTAAGGAGTGAGGGGCTACGTGACCAGTTAGGCTCCTGAGTCGCGATGCTCAGGAGTCCCCCTTGACGCTCAAACGGCCTTCATACCTTGGCTCCGCTTGGGGAGGGACGTACGACGAACCAGGCCCGGGGGGCCTGGCTGTGTGGCGTGCGTCTGGGCGTGACCCAGGCGTAGCCCCCGTGCCCAGCCCCCTCGCGCGGCACTCCTAAGGGGAGGCGTTGCGATGAGGCTAGACACTGAGCTCTGGGCTCCCTGAGGTTGATGCGGCCCGGGGGCCACCCTTAGTTGTTTATCACTAGCGCGGAGCATAGCGCTTCCGTATGTATACGGGCATAGCCGCTCCTCGGCAGTGTCGTCAGCCAGCGCGGAGCATGGTGCTTCCACTAGTGCGTGGGAGGGGGCTCCCCTTCGGGAGAAGCCCCCGGGGCATATACAACCCCGCCCTGACACGTGGCCGGCACGGTAGGGCTTGACCAGGTGTATCTGGGCACCCGTGAGCCAGTGGGGGACTCACGGGGCCCTACCTCAAGGCGGGTTGCGCCTGGCTCTGGGCCTTATCTTGGAGTGTGTTCCTGCAAATTTGGCTAGATGCCGGTGCTCTACGTCCTCGGGTCCCGGCTCTTGAGCTGGTCTCAGCCGTCGCTGGTATGCCAGGTCGCGATGCCGTGGACAAGACCAGAGGGTGAGGGCCGGAGAGCCGGTAGGAGCCCTGAGTCGCGATGCTCAGACACCCCCTTTAACGCGCAAGCTTGGTTAGATGTCGAAACTCTACGTCCTCGGGTCCCGGCTCTCGGGCTGGTCTCAGCCGTCGCTGGTATGCCAGGTCGCGATGCCGTGGACAAGACCAGAGGGTGAGGGCCGGAGAGCCGCTAGGAGCCCTGAGTCACGATGCTCAGGCACCCCCCCCTTTAACGCGCAAGCTTGCGACATCCAAGAAGAAAAGGTACCATGAACAGGCACCAAATAAGAAGCATGATGGGTCGAAAGCATGGCCCTAAGATAAATGCAAAAGGGGTACACGCTACTGGGACTGACCCGAGCGGCTTGGGGATAATGTAGCCCGAGGGGCGCCCCCAACAAAGTAAGCTAAGAACATGAAATAAAAGGGATACACACCGAGGGGACGGACCCACGCGGCCTGGGAATAATGCGGCCCTGAGGGCGCTCCCAGCTAGAAATGAAACTTGAGAGATGTCACCTGATGATGCTGAAGATGAAGGGATGTTGACATAGCAGACTCGCGGGCTGCGGGAGCCGATCCTCACGAGCCCCCAGGCCCTGGGGCCTCGGGCGGCTCCGGAGGCGCTGGTGGCTCCTCGCGGACCATCTCCATCTCCACCAGGGCTGTGGGACGCCTGACCTCTTGAGCCTCCAGGATGGCCCTCATGAGGCGCTGGTACGCGGCAGCCGCGTTCGGCAAGCCATAAGGCATGCGAACGTAGCTGTGGGGCGTACCCTCGTAGCATCCCACTTGCGAACGCCAGAGGCGCTCCTAAGACGCGGCTCGGTTGAGCCCTGGTATGTCGATGCAGACGCTCAGCCCACTATCCTTGCCTGGATGGGGGGCCACAGTGGGTAAGCGGCAGCTGCCTCTCATGACTCTTGACTCCTGTAGCTCCTGAATGGCCTTGCTGACAAACTCTTGAGGGTTTGGCCCTCCTTGCCTTGCTCCTTCTTGAGGGAAACGTGCTTCGAAACACGCCTCCACGTGGTGCCCAAGCGCCTCCCTCGTGACCTTGGCGAGGTCGACGGCCCTCCAGGGGAGAGCCCCCGAGCTCTGCCTGAGGGGGGTGCCGGGCACGCCTCCCTATGCGATAAAAGGAGGCTCCCCTGAGCAGGCGCGGGCCCTGAGGGGCCTGCCTCCTGAGGGGCCGGGCCGGACGATGTCTTCTTCTTTTTGGGGGCGGCCTCGGGAAGCCTCCTGCTTCCGCGGTCCGGGTCTTCCAGTGACGCGGCCTGAAAGGCTCGCTCCAGGGAGCACACTGCGTCTCTCTCTTCGCAGGGCACCGTGATGACTCCGCCACTTCCTGGCATCTTGAGGATGTTGTAGCCGTGGTGGGTTACGGCCATGAACTTGGCCTGCGCTGGGTACCCAAGGATGGCGTTGTACGGCAGGCGGATGTGGGCGACGTCAAAGTCAATGAGCTCGGTGCAGTAGTTGGCGCGTGCCCCGAAGGTGACAGGGAGGCGAACCTGCCCGATCGGGACCGTGGAGCCATCGTGACTCCGGAGAAAGGCTTGGTTGGCTGAAGCTGATTGTAGGGCACTTGGAGATTGTTGAACGTTTCCACGGACAGGACATTGAGCCCTGCCCCGCCATCGATGAGGGTCCTGGTGACTAGCACGTTGCTGATGATTGGGGAACAAAGCATCGGGAGGACTCCGGCTGTGGCCGCACACTTGAGCTGATCCGCAGAGCTGAACGTGATGGCGCATGCCGACCACCTGAGAGGGCGTGTGGCCTAGAGCTTGGGAAGGGCTGCATTTATTTCGCGGGCGAACTGCTTGAAGATGCATTGACAGGCTGGGGCTTGAGCTCCACCCAGGATGCAGGCGATCGCGCGCGGCTCCTGGAAGCCCCCAGCCCCCTCGTCCTGATGACGGTCCTCGTTTCTTCTTGGCTGCGGCGGCAGTGGAGGGAGGCCTGCGTTCCCTTGCGGGCGATCCTTGCAAGGCTGATCCCTCCAGCCTCCCTCGTGAGGCGGGTCCTGCCAGCGATCCTCGCGAGGTTGGTCGCGCCACCCCTAGCATGGGCCGCGGTCTTCCCAGCGTCATGTGTTCCTTCCTCCTCCCCGGCCGTAACCCCGGTCGTTGCGGTCGGGACGTCGGCCGACCCTTCCTTTGCGCACGGCCCGGATCTCTTGGCATTCATTGGTTTTATGGGTGTGGAGGTCGTGGTACACGCAGTACCGACTGCCCTTGGAGGGTTCGGGCTGATCTCTGCCCCGCTTGGTGTCTGGCTCTGCCACGAGCACGGCAGCCCCCTTGCGCTTCACGTCCTTGGCCTTGGGCTTCTTCTCTTCTGGGTCTGCGGCAGGCAGCTCGAGGAGGGAGAGGCGCCCCTCCTCAGCCCTGGCGCACTTGGTCGCCAAGTTGAACAGCTCCAAGGAGGTGCACAGGTCTTCATGCATCGCCAGCTCCTCCTTCATCTTGACGTCGTGCACGCCGTCGGAGAAGGCTGAGATGATGGCCTCCTCGGTCACCTTGGGGATCTTGAGGCGCGCGTTGTTGAAGCGTTGGATGTACTTGTACAAGGTTTCCCCTGGCTGCTGCTTGATACGGCGCATGTCGCTCATGGCGGGTGGCCGGTCGCAAGTACCCTGGAAGTTGGCTATGAAGCGGGTGCGCATCTCATCCCAGGAGGAGATCGTGCCTGGTGCCATATTCAGGAGCCAGGTGCGGGCCCTGTCCTTGAGCGCCATGGGAAACCAGTTCGCCATGACCTTCTCGTCTCCGTTGGCGGCCTCGATGCCCAGCTCGTAGAGCTGGAGGAACTCTGCAGGGTCAGCCATGCCGTCGTAGCGGGGAGGAAGGTCTGGCTTGAACTTGCCGGGCCACGCGATGCTGTGTAGCTCGGGGGTGAAGACGCGGCAGCCCGCCGTGGCCACAGGACGCCTTGGGCGACGAAGAGCTTGGTCCTGTGGGTCCCCATGCGCTGCAGCTGGGAGCAGCGCGGGGTCTTGACGTGCCGGAGCAGGGAGCGCTCGAGCAGCTTCCCGAGGGCGTGCGACTTCTTGGAATCTCTGCTCCTGCCGCGCTGGCGCCTGACGGAGCGGGTTCCACTCAGGGGCCGTGCACCTTGGTGCCAGGGCGCCTTCTCGAGGGGGAGGCGGCTGAGGCGCCCCAGGAGCTTCATTGCCCGCGCAGGGCGGGGCGCGGTGCAGCGAGAAGGATGGTGCGGGGGAGCCCCCAGCGGTGCGGATGAGCTCGGCGACTCGGTCGAGCCACTCCTCGTAGACGTTGTTGACTGGGCGGTAGGGCAGGAGCTCGTTTGCCGCGATGAGCGCAGCTCGGGCCTCCATAGCTGTGCGGGGCGCGCGAGACGAAGAACCAGCAGGGGTGAGCAAGGGTGTAGCGGTGCGGCCGTCTCGCCTCATGGATGGCTGCTGGGACGATGCTTGCTGCTCGTTCCCCGCCGGGCCGGTGGCAGCATTGACGGCAGGTGACGGGGAACGACGGGGGCGCCTGCCGACGGGGGCCGTCTGGGCGACGCAGGAAGCGAGGGCGGCTCGGCACTCGGCGCGGGCCCGACGAGTGTCTGACATGGACGCGATGGTCAGAGAAGAAAAGGGCGACAGGAGGCGAATTCCGGCGCACCCCTACCCGGCGCGCCAAATGTCGGATTTCGGGTGCCGGCAGACCCTTGAGGTTCGAACACTGGGGTGCGCACGGAGATTACGCCCTCCACCTACCTGTTCCTCACCGAATCGCTAGGATCTAAACTACGAAAAGATCAACACAAGAGACACAGAGTTTATACTGGTTCAGGCCACCATTGTGGTGTAATACCCTACTCCAGTGTGTGGTGTGGTGGATTGCCTCTTGGGCTGATGGTGAACAATACAAGGAAGAACCGCCTCGCGAGGGTCTGTTCTTGGTTGGTGCGATGAAATGCTAGGAGGAGTTCAGTCACCCTATCTCTCTCTCTCTCTCCCTCTCTCTCTCTCTCTCTTTCTATTCTAGATGTATGCCAGATACCAGCTGATCCAATCCCCCCTCCTACCCTGGGGGTGGCTAGTCCTATTTATAGGCAAAGGCCCTGGGCCTCTTCCCAAATATTGAGCGGGAAGGGCGCCAACAATTGGCCATTTTGAAGGGGAACAACGGGTACACTTATCCTGACTAAAGTTGGTCCTCTCCTGTCAAAGGCTCTGGTGGTGACGCCAGCTTGGGATCCATGGTGACCTCCATCCTGCCGTTGGACTGGTCTTGGTCTTGTTGCACCGAAATGGATGCCTTTGCTTGATGCTCTCGCCTGCGCTTGCTCCCCTTGCACCAAAGAGGAAAGGAGGACACTGCGCGGGCTGGCGCCTGACTGGCGCCCTTGGTCGTCATGGCTTGCGTCATGGGCACCTCGCGAGGTACCTTGCCTTGAACTCTCCGCCTCCTCGTGAGCCAGCCTGATGAGGCCGTGCCTGAGGAAGCTCCTTGTCGTCCGTCCCACGAGGATTGGCCCCTCGCGAGGGTCTTGAGCTTGCGTTGATGAAGACGGGCTGTGCTAGGCCCCCCTTTGAGCCACGCCGCAGGCTGCAGGAAGGCAAGTCTGGGGACCCCCGTTCCCAGAACGCCGACAACATCTTCCTATCACACCATGTTCTTACATCAAACCACTGTTCTTGTGTATCCTGCATCTATCGCTTATGATGAGGTAGTCAGGCGCGTGGGTTAATATGAGACGCAATACTCTTATAAAGAATGCAATTTCATCCTCTCCACATGATCCTCGAGAAACAACAAGCCTAAATAAAGATATTGAACGTAGCTCTATACTTGAAGACCGCACTTCCCCTACACCACCATCACAGGTTGCTCTAACTTCGAAGTGTGATATGTGGTTGCATGTTGCATACGGTGTCTAGCTTGTAATGCTTCTAATTAGGGTAAATTGCATCTGCTTAGTTTACACACTATACCTGTGAATATGACATGGCTTCCTATTTTTGGTACACACTACACCTATGTGTTAACCTTGTTCTTACATGAAACTACCTCTCTTCTGTATCCTGCATTAATCACTTACGACGAGTCACCTTTATTTGTTGCATATTGCATATTATTTCTAGCCTATTGCCATGTATTGCTTCTAATTTGGTAAAATACATTGTTTAGTGCACCCTTTTAATTTGGCAGAGTGATATTGGTTTCATCTTTCATATAGTTTCTAGCTTGCATTGATTCTAACAAGTTCAAGCACCTTCTACTTAGTTTACACTTTATACATCATACATGTCAATATGTCACGCCGTCCTATTTTTCGTACATATTCCATCCTCCTATCATGCGGCTGCCTTACATGAAAGTAGTGTTCGTCAGTATCTTGCATTAATGAGTTCTAAAGAGCAAATTTTATTCCTTTTTCTTATGGGTTTGACTTGACAAGGCAAAATCAAGAAAGAGGAAGGAAAAGAGTAAGGAAGGTAATGATGGTGGTCCTCTGCAGCAACGTAAACGGAGCATCTGGTAGTGCATTACAAGGTCCATGTCTCCACTCCCCTACTCCACCATCCAAGGTGCTTGCTCTAACTTGGCAGTGTGATATCTGGTTGCATGTTGCATATGGTGTCTAGCTCTCACTACTAGGAAAAGGGCTATAGATGAGATGGACACTAATGGCGCACCTGTCATGTGGTGCGCCACTACTATATAGAAGTGGCGCACCATGTGCAGGTGCGCCATTAGTGTGGAAGACACTAATGGCGCACCACGCACATGGTGCGCCACTAGTAACAATCTTTATTTATTTTTCCAAACACACTAATGGCACATCATGGCTCAATGCGCCATTACTAGTGCTAACTAGTAATGGCGCACCGGGCACACGATGCGCCACTATTGTTGTTTTTTTTATTCTTTTTTTGCAAAACTAGTAATGGCGCACCGTAGCATAGTGCGCCATTACTAGTTTAAACTAGTAATGGCGCACTGTGCCACGATGCGCCATTAGAATATATACTTTTTTTTATTTTTTTGCAAAACTTCTAATGGCGCACTAGGAGCAGGTGCGCTATTAGTAACCAGGGTTACTAATGGCGCATTTGCAGGTGGTGCGCCATTGGTAACCTGGGACCAACAAGATATTTTGGACATCCCACCTACCCACTCACTTTCCCCACTTCATTCTCCACCTGCTCCTCCAAGCTTGTCTCGGCTGCCTCCTCCTCCTCACCTCATTTGCACCATAGATTCATCCAAATTAAGTGGTTAAATTACCTTTTTTTGATACGTAAGCAAGGGGGAAGCTATATTTATGTTGTTCTCCCTCTACAACAATGTGCACATGCACTTTTTGTGGCCTATATAGATCTATGTATGTTCATGGTGTTGCATATGTTTGTGGTGTTGCATATATGTTTGTGTTTGCAGGTACCTGTATTTGAAATGCAATAGTTGCCAATATTTTGCCGGAATGTTGATTCATTTCCGTTTCGGCGAGAATTTTGGCACTATGCATTCTTTTTGGTCCTATTTTTAGGGAAAGTCATGCCAAATTTTTTCTTGGTTCTAAAATATCGTTTTGCTCTACCCCGCAGGCGACCATGGTCTGCACGACGACCGAAGGGATCGTGAATAGGTTTTTGAGCTCCGCGAAGGCCGAGATGTTTCAAAAGAACGAGACAGAGATAAGATGTCCGTGTCGAAGATGCAAGCTGGAGAGCCTTATTGCGGACCCGGATTCCGGGCAGGTGCGGGACCACCTGCTCTTGCGTGGTTTCATGGATGGCTATCGGTGGCAAGGTGATGAAGATGACTATGAAGTCGTCCATGGGGGCCGGGCAAGAAATGAGGAAGGGCAGCAAGACAACCACCGTGGCTCGGGCGGGCCAGAAGATGAAGAATCTCCAGGACATGATCACGACGGTGATGATGTACACAGTCATCATGTAGAAGATGCAGGACATGATGATGAGGACGGTGCCGGAGCAGAAGAAGGCCATGATCATGAAGATGAAGATGTCGGCGGAGCAGACGACAATGGACCATCGATGGGCTGGGTGCAGGACCCTCATATTCAAGAGCTGCTTCTCAAGCAGACGGATAACACAAGAGCTGCCACTCGAGAGAAAGCCAAGCTTGATCAACTGGAGATAGACGCGGTTACTCCATTGTATGAAGGATGCAAGCCCGAGGATACCCGCCTGAAAGTAACGCTCATGGCTCTGGAGATGAAGGTAAAACACAAAATGACCGACGCATGCTTCGACGAGAACATGTCATTCTGGCACGAACGTCTTTCCAAGGGGAACAAGTGCCCGACCAGTTTCGAGGAGGCGAAGAAAATCATGTGTCCTCTGGATTTACCACACGTGAAATACCATGTGTGCATGAACAATTGCATCATTTATCGGGATGAGCACGCAGAGTCTACCATATGTCCGGTGTGCGGAGTCACTCGATACAAGAAGAGGAAGAAAGCTCCTCGAAAAGTGGTGTGGTACTTTCCAATCACTCCTCGTCTGCAGCAATATTTCACGGACCCTAAGGTAGCAAAGCTCCTACATTGGCATGCGTATAGGGAGGAGAAGAAGCGAGAAGATGACGCAAATGATCTGGAGATAAATAAAAAAGACAAGATGCTGAGTCACCCAAAGGATGCAAGCTAGTGGCAAGCGTTGAACTTCGAACACCCAGAATTTGGGAAGGATCCAAGGAACCTCATGCTAGGCGCGAGCACCGATGGAGTCAATCCGTTTGGCAGCCAGAGAAGCACACATAGCACCTGGCCTGTGTTTGTGTGGACGTACAACCTTCCCCCTGGTTGTGCGTGAAGAGGAAGTACATTCACATGAGTATGCTAATTGAAGGGCCGAAACAACCAGAGAACGACATCAATCTGTATCTTGGGCTGCTGAAAGAGGAGCTAGACACGCTGTGGAAAACGCCAGCCAATACATGGGATGCCGTAGAGAAAGAATATTTCCCTATGAGAGCCACACTGCTCACGACGGTGCATGACTATCCCGGTTACGGATATCTCGCGGGTCAGGTGGTCCACGGATTTTCTGGATGCGTCAGGTGCATGGATGACACAACGTATCACCAGCTAGATAGAGATCCCGGGTCTTCAAAAACCGTGTTCATGGGACATCGAAGTTGGCTTCGCGACAATTACCCATGGAGGAAACGCAAGGATCTGTTCCATGGTGAAACCAAACCCTGAAGACGCCCGCATACGAGGAGCGGCGAGGAAATAGACCAGCTGTTGAAAAATTGGAAAGATTGCCCACTGCCGGGAAAGAAGCAAAAGGTACCAGAGCCGGGAAAGAAGCGAAAGGCGCCAGAGTCGCTGCTGAAGGTATGAAAAAAGGTCTGTTTTCTGGGACTTGCCGTACTGGAAGATCCACCGTGTGCCTCACAGCCTTGATGTCATGCATATCACGAAGAACGTGTGCGAGAGTCTGCTTGGTACCCTGATCAACATGCCAGAGAGGACCAAAGATGGGCCCAAAGCAAGGGCAGACTTGAAATCAATGGGCATCAAGGACGAGCTTCACGCTAATGATGATGATGATGAGGCGAAGCAGGACACAGAAAGTCATCGCAAAGGCAAAAAGGCCAAGAAGACCGGAAATGACTACCCTCCCGCATGCTTCACTCTAAGTCAGGAGGAGATCGAGAAGTTTTTCACCTGCCTCGTAGGCGTAAAACTTCCTTACTGTTACGCGGGGAAGATAAGCAGATACCGAGACCCAGCGAAGCAGAAGTTCAGCGGGATGAAGTCTCACGACTGTCACGTGCTGATGACGCAGATACTTCCAGTTGCAATCCGTGGGATCATGGACGCGGACGTCCGTGAAATGCTATTTGGCCGATGTAACTTTTTCGACGTCATCTCTCGGAAGTCGGTTGGCGTGAGGCAACTTAGAAGGCTACAGGAAGAAATCGTGGTAATACTATGCGAGCTTGAGATGTACTTCCAGCCCGCATTCTTCAATGTTATGGTGCATCTGCTGGTCCATATCATGGAGGATATCATCCAACTCGGGCCGACGTTCTTGCACAGCATGATGCCGTTCGAAAGGATGAATGGTGTCATCAAAGGATACGTTCGCAACATGTCACGCCTAGAGGGAAGCATAGACAGGGGCTTTCTGACCAAAGAGTCCATCTCCTACTACACAAATTATCTAGGCATCGAGAACCCCATTGGTCTGCCCATCAACAGGCACCTCGGCAGGCTCGCTGGATGGGGTCACCGAGAGGGTCACCATGATATGCATGTCGACTTCGAGGGTCGACTCGCCGACTTTGAAAGAGCAAACCTAGTCGCGCTACAACACCTAGACGTGGTCGATCCTTGGGTGGTACAGCACAAAACCTTTATTGAGAAGACGTACAATGACCAAGGCCAACAGAGGACGGATGGAGATATAATCAAAGAGCATAACTCATGTTTCATGCGTTGGTTCAAGCAGAAGCTTCTATCGTACCCTTTACATGACGATTCTTCCGCAGAAGAACAACTCATATTCGCCTTGTCACAGGGCGCCGAGCACAACCTGATGACGTATGAGGAGTATGATATCAACGGCTCCACATTCTACACCGAGTACAAGGACATGAAGAGCGATGGTTATCAGAACTCCGGGGTAACGATGGAATCCTACACCGGTAACGACAAGGACAGATACTACGGAAGGATCAAGGAGATCTGGGAGCTGAGCTACGCTGGAGAGAAGGTCCCGATGTTCCGTGTCAGATGGGCCAAGAGCGGCATAAAAGAAGACCGGTATTTCACCACCATGGTTATACACGAAGCCAAATCCAAGACCGCGGGCGCAAACGTCACCGCGAAAAATGAGCCATGGGTACTGGCTTCCCAAGTCGACCAATGCTTCTTCATTACCGAGCCGCCAAAGCCCAGTCGTGTTGTTGTGAGGAGAGGCAAAAGGAAGATCATCGGAATGGATGGAGTCGCCAATGAGCAAGACTTGGACAAGTACGGCGACCCGAAGATGGAACATGACGACGACGATGAAGTATCAGCAAACACCACAAGAAGAAGCAGGACCACCCTAGCTAAAGGATGTCCGTTCAAGAGAAGAACTCCATTTATGAAAAATAAGGGCAAGAAGATTGTGAACAGATAGCTAGCTAAGATCGATTGTATTTAAATTGTAGCCTTCATTTCTTGATTGTATTTCATGGGCACTTTTTGAACTCATGAATGTTTTTAAATTTCATGGACACTCGATCTCGATCGCTATCCCACCTCACCAGATCCGGTCCCCCTCGCCGCCGAGCACCCCCCGCACCCTCCCCGGCCCGCTCCACCGTCACAAATGAATGCAACTAAAATTGCAAAAAAAATACAAATTTGATTATATTTTCAAATAACAAATTTGATGATATTTTCAAATAATAAATTTGATGATATTTTTTCATATTCATAAATATTTTCAAATAACGAATTTGATGATATTTTTAAAAAATTATTACTGTTTTTATAAAAATTTATTGCTGTTTCATATTCATATTCATTTTCTAAAAAATTATTAGATGCAACAAAAAAATAATAATTAAAAAATTACTTATGACGCACCGCTGGTTGGTGCGCCATTGCTATCTAAAAAAAGATTACTTATGGCGCACCGCTCGGGGGTGCGCCATTGCTATAAAAACATACTAATGGCGCACCGCCAGGGGGTGTGCCATTAGTAATCTTCCCCCCTAGCTAATTCGCCCAATCCCTTCGTCCCTCCCTCGCCAGATCCACTCCCCCCCCCTCGCTCCTCACTTGCTCCGACGACCCCCGCGCCCCGCCTCACCGTCTCGGTCCTCGCCGCCGACAGCCTGCCGCCAGGACTGCCAGCCCGACCCACTGCGCTGACCCACTGCGCCGCCGCCCGGTCTCCTCCACCCGTAAGCCCCCCTCCTCCTCCGCCCGTCCATCGCCTTCGGCCTCCTGCCCCTAACTGACTCGACTCCCTTGGCCTCCGCATAGAGCATGGGGCCCGCTGCTATGCCGCCATCACCGTCGTCCTTGACCGCCTCTCCCCTCCTCTAAAGAAGGAGTGCAGGGCCCGCTGCTACACCGCCATCGCCGTCGTCCTGCCTGATCTGAGGCGCGATTGGGAGGAGAAGGGGACGCACCCTCATCCTCAGCTCGCCATCAACGCACCCTCATCCTCCACTCCTCCATGGTGAGCCATCCTCTCTCTTCCAACTCCCTATTCTGAATTTGTACTGCCAAGTCTGAATTTGTACTGCCAAGTCATAAATTTGCATCGTTATTCTTAAGTCTGAAGTTAGCTGAACACTTAACTGAAACATTTCTGTCAAACTAAAGCAAGCAAACACTTAACTGAATTTCCAATGACAGGCTCTTTCACCAATGTGAAAAAATGAGGGTAAGAACTAACAATGTGCATTACTTGAAAGTGGTACTAGTAGCTGGGATGGGGTGGGTGGGCATGGGCCGTAGTATTTTTTTAGAGCATCTTTGCTGGATGTATGTTCAGAAACGTGTTAACAGGTGTATTATTTAAAGTAGTAGTTGTAGATGGTTTCTCTTGTCTTAACTAAATAATCATGTATTACATAGTGGTCTTGTTTTTCTTCATAGTTTGCAGCATTGTCAGACGTACACTGTTTTCCTATCTCTCAAAATGTTCCTAATTTGATATTTGAAAGTAAGTGTTTGGTTTGAAATTTTGATATGATTATGGCATCTAGAATTATGTCTGTTTTGTTTTGTAACTAGAAGACCAAAGTGTGTTAATCACCTGGGATCTTAACTGTTAATTTTGTAATATTCCTTATATTGAAATCAAACATGATGGTGCTACTTGATATTTTGGAGACATGGCATCTCCCATGACTGAATCAGCAACAAGGGAGTTGATTCCATTTCTTGGTTTCTGTAAGAATTTAATGGACCTGGGCCTAGTTAAGTATAGGCTTGGGCTTGTGGTTGAATGCTACCTTGTCCTAGCCATGTATTTTCAGAATTGAGGTAAAGATTTGGGGGGTAGTATTTCTTATTTTAGAGCACCTTTGCTGGATGTATTTTACAGTAGTTGTTGGAATCAAAACAATGCTTGTGGGTTGTCCTGTTAAGTTGAGTGAGTCATTAGAGGGCAGATAGAGTCACCCACACCAATTAATGTTTATGAAGATGAAGAATAAACCTACTGCTGGTATTGTTATGCCTGTATTCACTGCTGCTGCTGCACTTGTGATGATGTTGTACTTGTGATGATGCTACTTGTGATCTTCTGAAATGACCGATTGGCGACTTCATTACGCGGGGATAATGATTTTGCAGGTACCCCGAGAGGCCCTTGAGTTTGCCGGAATGTCGATTAACTTCCGTTCCGGCAAATTCGGGTACTCCATATGTCCTATTTTTAGCAAAGGTCATGCTGAAATTTTCCGTGAATTTTAGCATGACTTTGCTAAAAATAGGACATATGGGGTACTTGCGACTAATGCATTGGCCGGGGTATCTTAGTACTTAAATTAAGTAGGATCAACTGCCCCTTTATTCTTGCTGCATTAAACATGTATGATGAATTCATGTGTGGACAGACGAAAAAGCAACTGCCATAGGTGGCAATAGAGCCAAGTGATTAGGCCCGACTTAGAATTCTCCTTCCCTTTTCTTGATAGGGTATATTATTAGAAGATACCCATATATACCAGTCAACCTAGGATGCCTCGGCATCGATAAACCCTAAATGATGAAAACTTAACTTAGCATTTAGGGTGCCTCAGCGTCGACAAACCCTAAATGATAAAACCTTGGCTTTTAGGGTGCCTCGGTGCCGATAAGAACCTAAATGATGAAAGCTTAGGCTTTTATGGTGCCTCGGCGTCGACGAATCCTAAATGATAAAACCTTAGCTTTTAGGATGCCTCGGTGTCGACAAACCCTAAATGATGAGACCATGATCTTGTTCCTTGACAATAACCAACTTCTTGACTAAACTTTTTTCCTATTTAGAGAGAAACATGGCAAACAACAATGAGGCCTACGGTTTGGGCAGCAAGCAATTCTGGGAGCTGTCCCAGGAGTTGGAGGAAGAACCTGACGGCTATGAGGACGCCGCGGAAGACACCGATCCTAACTACACAACCCCTAGTGGTGTCGGGGATGACACCACTGATGGTGCCGCTGAGGATGCCACCATTGATGATGGCGGCGCATGCACATATGGCAGAGCCAACGGAAGGACCAGCGCCCGAGCGTGCTCGGCACCATCAAGGAGGAATTTACTGAAGTGAACTTCGACGGGCATCCGACGTCGCCCAAAGAAGTAGTCAAGGGGTACTCGGTTCAGCTCGGGTGCATTCTCCAGAGCACCGTCTCAATCAACACCGAGAACCTAACGCATAAGGACCGAGGGAATTTGCGCAGCCTCCTCTTCACGAAGCTGCACGAACGATACAAGTTCCCCGCTGAATTTGCAAACACACGCCTCTCAGGGAACAAAGTGAACAGTGCCGCCCTCACGAGGATGAGCATGGCCCTGTCTACTTGGAGAAGCACGGTGAAGGCAATGATTGAAAAAGGTGATAGTTATGAGAAGATCAAGGTGAAATATCCTTTGATGAGCGAAGATGACTACAAGGAGTTCAAGATCAAGTGCGAGAGCAGCGCAACCTCCGAATCAAGTCAGTGGGGGAAAGAATTGCGGCAGTTGAACTTAGGGATCCACCAACTCGGTCCCGGCGGTTACAGAGTGGCAGAGCCTATATGGGACAAGGAGGACGCGTAGCGTGCCGAGCAAGGCCTACTGCCCCGCTTTGAGAAATACCATAACAAGCAGACCAGGAACTTTCTCAAGGCCCGGTACAAGGAGGACCCGGTAACAAAGGAGCTTACCACAGATCCGAAGACCAGGGCGCTAGAGCTTGTTCTGGTAAGGAATACACTCCCGCGTAATTAGCTCTATATGGTTGCATTCTAATTAATCCCCAATATTTCTAAATGGTTCACGTTCCTTCCGCAGGACACTAAAAGCAGTAGCGCTGGGTCGTCTCAGAGCTCCCCTTTCAACACCCCTTTAAATAGGGCATTGAACGTAATGAAAAACAAGGATAAGCTTAGTAAGCCGACGTCAGCAGGTCGTGTGGCCGGCAAAGGCTTGTCCATAAAATGGTCGTCATACTATATCGCTGGTGGGCGAAAGGAGAAAAAGACCAGCTCGAAAAGCCAGTCGCGTGAGGTTGAAGCACTCAAGGCACAAGTGGCGCGGATTCCAGAGATTATCCAAGAGCAATTGCAAGTACAACTGGGAACGACGCTCACCGCCATAGTGCCTATGTTGATTCAGGGGCTGACGACGTGGATTGCGGGCAGCCAACAGGGGCATCCCCCGATTCCCAGCTTCACGGCCAGCAACTCGCACAACACGCAGGCGGCGCCATTGGTGTCTCAGGAGGCGCCATTGGTGAATCCGGCGGAGGTGGTATTTGTGTCTCCGGCACCGGCACGAGCATTGGAGCTTAACGCACCCGGGTGTACGCCGGCCGGCACCTCGCCAGCAAGCGGCCCCTCCGTCAGTTGCACGCCCGCCGTTGGCGGTGCCTCGACATTAGCCGAGCTCGACGGCATCACGGTAACTAAGCCTCTCGGCCACTGACTTCATCTCCTTGCCTTTGACTGGGCATCCCTGACGCCCTACATGTTTTTGCAGTGCGCCGCCGACGTTCCTTGCACTCTCTTGCACTTCGTGGGCGGCGAGTTGGTCGATGTCGCCAAAGACAAAATCATTCAACCGGGCAACCCCGTGTTCCACGGTAATCCGATGCCACCCATAGTGTATAGGTTTGAACTGGTTCGGGTGCTGCCAGGCTACAACGAGCTGTTACCTCCGATTCGACCTGCTGGGGCCGACGAAGAAGATGAGATGACCCTCAGCGCCTACGTACGCTGGCCCATGCTTTGGCCGAAGAGCCAGATTCGTTTGGGGGCGGGGGACACCACCCCACAGACAAGACCGCCAGTTGTGCCGGTGCCAAGCCCTGGCAAGAACGCCGCAACGCTACCGGACATGCCGGACATCCCTATGGCACAGGATCCGGACATGCATATGGCACAGGATCTGGACGACGACGACAACGCCGACGGTAGATTTACCAACGTTGATAAGTACTTTGCCGAACATGGGTACGGTGACGAGTTCGGCGGGCCTCCTTCTCAAGAACCCAACCAAGACGACCGCGATCTAGCTGGTACATCGGAGAAATCCAATTGCAACAGGCGTCGTCTGGCGTTCAGTTCTCAGGAGACGCCTCCAGCTCCTGCCTTCACCGAGCCTCAGATAGCTGAGGTGCGAAATATTATCATCCCCAACACGCTCAAGAAGGCGGTCTGTGAGCAGAACTCGGTCCCATTACAGCAAATCAAGAAGAAGGGATGGAAACGAGAGACTAAAAGGGTGCCGGTGCGAGCCAGCTGGCACCGAGTATGATCTGTGCTCAGGACGGGCCACCTTCACCTCAGGATATCTCGAGGAGGGTGCATGTGGCGGGTAGGGCGATGCTACCAACAAATATGCTCAATGCTGCAATCGGTGCTATGCGGAGTCTGCATGACAGCGTTCTTTCTCTGGAGAAGATGCCTCTCTCCCAGAATGATGTGGCATACCCGGTTTTCGTGGCCAAGGTGCCAGAGGGCAAGGGCTTTCTGGATGGCGCCATCGGGGGTACGATTGTCCTGCGGTTTGATGACATCTTTGCTATGTTTAACATTCATCTGTTGCACTACACCTTCGTTCGGCTGTTTTCGCTGAGTATGGAGATACGGATCATTCGAGACAAGACCTTGGACATCGTGATAGTCGACCCCTTCTACATGCGTGCCAGGATCTTGGGCAACGCTGGGGACCGGCAAGTCGCGAGTTCACACCTCAAAGGCATCATTCTGGCAAACCCAGTTAAGGATAACTTCCTCGTTCCTTACTTTCCCGAGTAAGTCATCCCCTCACCGCCCCGTAACATATGATTTCTTAGATTTCGATCATTCTGTTTTTTTCTAAAATTCCGTGTTCTGTGCAGTGACACACATTGCACACTCATCCTCTTAAGCCCAAAATATGTTGGGGAACGTAGCAGAAATTCAAAATTTTCTACGCATCACCAAGATCAATCCATGGAGATTCTAGCAACAAGAGAGGGGGAGGATGAGTGCATCTTCATACCCTTGAAGATCGCGATGCGGAAGCGTTACAAGAACGCGGATGAGGGAGTCGTACTCGCGGCGATTCAAATCGCGGAAGATCCGATCTAACGCCGAACGGATGGCGCCTCCGCGTTCAACACATGTACAGCCCGGGGATGTCTCCTCCTTCTTGATCCAGCAAGGGGAGAGGATAAGTTGAGGGAGAGCTCCGGCAGCACGACGGCGTGGTGGTGGAGCTTGCAGTTCACCAGCAGGGCTTCGCCAAGCACTACTGAGGAGGAGGTGGAGTTGGAGAGGGGGAGGGCTGAGCCAGGGGCAAGGGTGAAGCTCCCATGCGCCTCGCCACTATATATAGGGGTGGAGGGGGCTGGTTTCTTGCCCTCTAGGTCCATAGGGGCGTTGGCAAAGGTGGGAGGAAAGAAATCCCATCATTTCCTTCCCCACCGATTGTTATCCCCCCTTTTTAGGGATCTTGATCTTATCCCTTCGGGATATGATCTTATTCCTTCTAAGGGGGGATCTTGGTGCGCCATGACCAGGGGTGTGGGGCCTTGCCCCCACTACCCACGTTCATGTGGGTCCCCCATGCAGGTGGGCCCCACTCCGGAACCTTCTAGAACCTTCCCAGTACAATACCGAAAAATCCCGAACATTTTCCGGTGGCCAAAATAGGACTTCCCATATATAAGTCTTTACCTCCGGACCATTCCGGAACTCCTCATGACGTCCGGGATCTCATCCGGGACTCCAAACAACATTCAGTAATTGCACACTGATTCCCATAACAACTCTAGCGTCACCAAACCTTAAGTGTGTAGACCCTACGGGTTCGGGAATCATGCCGACATGACCGAGACAGCTCTCTGGCCAATAACCAACAGCGGGATCTGGATACCCATGTTGGCTCCCACATGTTCCACGATGATCTTATCGGATGAACCACGATGTCAAGGATTCAAGCAATCCCATATACAATTCCCTTTGTCAATCGGTACGTTACTTGCCCGAGATTCGATCGCCGGTATCCCAATACCTCGTTCAATCTCGTTACCGACAAGTCACTTTACTCATTCCATAATGCATGATCCCATGACTAACTACTTAGTCACATTGAGCTCATTATGATGATGCATTACCGAGTGGGCACAGAGATACCTCTCCGTCATCGGAGTGACAAATCCCAGTCTCGATTCGTGCCAACCCAACAAACACTTTCGGAGATACCTGTAGTCCACCTTTATAGCCACCCAGTTACGTTGTGACGTTTGGTACACCCAAAGCATTCCTACAGTATCCGGGAGTTGCACAATCTCATGGTCTAAGGAAATAATACTTGACATTATAAAAGCTCTTAGCAAACGAACTACACGATCTTGTGCTATGCTTAGGATTGAGTCTTGTCCATCACGTCATTCTCCTAATGATGTGATCCCGTTATCAATGACATCCAATGTCCATGGTCAGGAAACCATAACCATCTATTGATCAACGAGCTAGTCAACTAGAGGCTCACTAGGGACATGTTGTGGTCTATGTATTCACACATGTATTACGGTTTCCAGTTAATACAATTATAGCATGAACAATAGACAATTATCATGAACAAGGAAATATAATAATAACCATTTTATTATTGCCTCTAGGGCATATTACCAACAGTCTCCCACTTGCACTAGAGTCAATAATCTAGTTCACATCACTATGTGATTGTAATGAATCGACACCCATGGGGTTTGATCATATCTCACTTGTGAGAGAGGTTATTAGTCAACGAATCTGAACCTTTCAGATCCATGTGTGCTTTGCAAATCTCTATGTCATCTCCTAGATGCAGCTACCACGCTCTATTTGGAGCTATTCCAACTAACTGTTCTACTATATGAATCCGGTTTACTACTCAGAGTCATCCGGATTAGTGTCAAAGTTTGCATCGACGTAACCCTTTATGACAAACTCTTTTACCACCTCCATAATCGAGAAAATTCCTTAGTCCACAGGTTACTAAGGTTAAGTTTGACCGCTGCTATGTGATCCATTCCTGGATCACTCTTGTACCCCTTGACTGACTCATGGCAAGGCACACTTCAGGTGCGGTACTCAACATAGCATACTGTAGAGCCTACGTCTAAAGCATAGGGGACGACCTTCGTCCTTTCTCTCTTTTCTGCCGTGGTCAGGTCTTGAGTCTTACTCAATACTCACACCTTATTACACAGCAAAGAGCTCCTTCTTTGCTGATCTATTTTGAACTCCTTCAAAATCTTGTCACGGTATGTATTCATTTGAAAGTACTATTAACCGATTTTGATCTATCCTTATAGATCTTGATGCTTAATGTTTTCCATTGAAAGTAGCTTAATCCAAGTTTTCCATTGAAAAACACTTTTTAAATAACCCTATATTCTTTCCAGAAACTTTGCATCATTTCTGATCAACAATATGTCAACAACATATACTCATCAGAAATTCTATAGTGCTCCCACTCACTTCTTTGGAAATACAAGTTTCTCATAAACTTTATATAAACCCAAAATCTTTGATCATCTCATCAAAGCTTATATCCCAACTCCGAGATGCTTACTCCAGTCCTTAGAAGGATTGTTGGAGCTTTGCATACTTGTTAGCATCTTGTAGGATTGACAAAACCTTCTGGTTGTATCACATACAACCTTTCCTCAAGAAAATCATTAAGGAAACAATGTTTTGACATCCTATCTGCAAGATTTCATAAATCATGCAGTAACTGCTAATATAATTCCAACAGACTCTTTAGCATCGCTACATGTGAGAAAGTCTCATCGCAGTCAACTCATTGAACTTGTCGGAAAACATCTTAACGACAAGTCGAGCTTTCTTAATGGTGACCCTTACCATCATTGTCCATCTTACTTTTAAAATCCATCTGTACTCAACAGCCTTACGACCATCGAGTAGTTCCACCAAAGTCTTCACTTTGTTTTCATACATGGATCCTCTCTCGGATTTGATGGCCTCAAGCCATTTGTCGGAATATGGACCCACCATCGCTTCTCCATAGCTCGTAGGTTCATTGTTGTCTAGCAACATGACCTACAAGACAGGATTACCGTACCAATCTGAAGTAGTACCTGTCCTTGTCGTCCTACGAGGTCTGGTAGTGACTTGATCTGAAGTTTCATGATCACTATCATCAACTTCCACTTCAATTGGTGTAGGTGCCACAGGAACAACTTCTTGTGCCCTGCTACACACTGGTTGAAGTGATGGTTCGATAACCTTGTCAAGTCTCCACCATCCTCCCACTCAATTCTTTTGAGAGAAACCTTTCCTCGGGAAAGGACCCGTTTATATAAACAATCACTTTTGTTTCCGGATCTGAAATAGGAGGTATACCCAATTATTTTTGGTGTCCTATGAAGATGCATTTATCCACTTTGGGTTCGAGCTTATCTGGCTGAAACCTTTTCACATAAGCGTCGCAGCCCCAAACTTTCAAGAAACGACAGTTTAGGTTTCTCTGAACCATAGTTCATATGGTGTCATCTGAATGGAATTCCGTGGTGCCCTATTTAAAGTGAGTGCGGTTGTCTCTAATGCCTAACCCATGAACGATAGTGGTAATTCAATAAGAGACATCATGGTATGCCCCATATGCAATGGGGTGTATCTATCATGTTCGGACATACCATCACACTATGGTATTCCAGGCGGTGTTAGTTGTGAAACAATTTCTAGAATGTCTTAATTGTGTACCAAACTCGCACCTCAGATATTCAGCTCTATGATCATATCATAAACATTTTATCCTCTTGTCACGAAGATCCTCAACATCACTCTGAAACTACTTGAATCTTTCAATAATTCAGACTTGTGTTTCATCAAGTAAATATACTCAACATCTACTCAAATCATCTGTGAAGTAAGAACATAACGATATCCACTGCGTGCATCAGCACTCATTGGACTGCACACATCAAAATGTATTACTTCCAACAAGTTGCTTTCTTGTTCCATCTTACCGAAAACGAGGCTTTTCAGTCATTTTGCCCATGTGGTATGATTTGCATGTCTCAAGTGATTCATAATCTAGTGAGTCCAAATGATCCATCTGCATGGAGTTTCTTCATGCGTACATACCAATAGA
>NC_057798.1:630072951-630161959 GCF_018294505.1 Triticum aestivum
GATTTCTTGATTCGCCCTCTCTGCTTGACCATTAGACTAGGGATGAGCCACGGATGCTACATCAAGCCGGATGTGCTCTCGCTGACAAAACTCCTCCATCTCGCCTTTACAAAGATTTGTGCTATTATCCATGATGATGCTGTGTGGAAAACCAAAACAGAAAATGGCCTTTTTGAGGAATTGAACCGCCGTAGCCGCATCACACTTGATGACAGGCTCCGCTTCAACCCACTTGGTGAATTTATCAACCGCCACCAATAGGTGGGTCTTCTTATCCTTGGAACGCTTAAAGGGTCCCACCATATCAAGCCCCCAAGTGGCAAACGGCCAAGTGATATGAATCATCCTTAATTCTTGAGCCGGAACATGAGCTCGGCGTGAAAACTTCTGACAAGCGTCACACCGCTTTACCAGATCCTCCGCATCAGCATGAGCTGTCAACTAGTAAAACCCATGAAGAAAAGCTTTAGCAACCAAGGATTTTGAACCGGCATGGTGACCACAATCCCCTTCGTGGATTTCACGTAGAATCTCTTGTCCTTCTTCAGGAGAAACACAATGTTGAAACACACCTGAGACACTGCAACGGTGTAACTTGCCATTGTGAACAACCATGGACTTGGACCGCCAGATTATCTGCCTGGCAAAAACCTCATCATCTGGTAGCTCGCCCCGGTTCAAATACGCCAAATATGTAACCGTCCAAACCGGAGTGATGTGTAAAGCGGCCACCAATTGAGCCTCCAGAGCAGGAACAGCTAAATCTTCCTCTGAAGGCAACTTAACAGACAGGTTATGCAGGATATCTAAAAAGGTATTGGGTGGTACCGGTTTACGCTAAGATCCCAGCTGGCTTAAAGCGTCTGCTGCTTCGTTTTTGCGCCGGTCAATGTACCCAACCTGGTAACCCTTAAAGTGACCTGCCACAATATCCACCTCTCGTCTATAAGCTGCCATGAGTGGATCCTTAGAATCCCAAGTACCAGAGACTTGCTGAGCCACCAGATCAGAATCTCCAAAACAATGAACTCGACTTAAGTTCATATCTTTAGCCACGCGAAGACCATGGAGTAAAGCTTCGTACTCAGCTGCATTGTTAGTACAGGGAAACATCAAGCAGAGAACATAGAAAATTTTATCATCTCGAGCGGAAGTCAAGACAACTCCAGCCCCCGAGCCCTCCAATTGCCTGGATCCATCAAAGTGAATAGTCTAGTATGTGTTGTCCGGCTTGTCCTCTGGTGCCTATAACTCGGTCCAATCATTGATGAAGTCGACAAGCGCCTGAGATTTAATGGCCGTTCGAGGCATATACTTCAAACCATGTGGACCAAGCTCAATTGCCCACTTTGCAACCCAGCCAGTTGCTTCCCTGTTCTGAATGATATCGCCTAAAGGAGCAGAACTAACCACTGTAATGGGATGGCCTTGAAAGTACTGCTTGATCTTTCGACTTGCCATAAAAACTCCATACACCAACTTCTGCCAATGTGGATATCGTTGTTTTAACTCGATCAGGACTTCACTGATGTAATACACGGGTCGTTGAACCAGATACTCCTTCCCGGCCTCCTTACGCTCAACCACAATTGCCACACTGACCGCCCGGGCATTGGCAGCCACGTACAATAACAAGGGCTCATTGTCCACCAGAGCAGCAAGAACCGGCGGTTCAACCAACTGCTGCTTTAACTCCTCAAAAAACGCATTAGCTACATCACTCCAGACAAAATCGTCTGTCTTTTTCAACATCTGATACAAAGGAATCGCCTTCTCTCCCAAACGGCTGATAAACCGGCTAAGGGCTGCAATCCGACCCGCCAGACGCTGAACATCATTGATACACTTCGGTTTAGCCAGGGATGTAATCGCTTTGATTTTTTCTGGATTAGCCTCAATGCCTCTGTTGGATACCAGAAAGCCTAAGAGCTTGCCTGCCGGAACACCAAAAACCATTTGTCCGGATTAATCATCATTTTGTAAACCTGAAGATTGTCAAACGTCTCCTTGAGGTCATCTATCAGGGTTTCCTTCTTCCTGGATTTTACCACAATGTCATCCACATAGGCATGAACATTACGCCCAATCTGCGTGTGAAGACAGTTCTGCACACAACGTTGATAAGTTGCCTAGGCACTCTTGAGCCCAAAGGGCATAGAAACATAGCAGAAGGATCCAAAGGGATGATGGAGGCCGTCTTCTCCTGGTCCTTAACTGCCATCTTGATCTGATGATAACCTGAATAAGCATCCAAGAAACTCAGGCGCTCACAACCTGCCGTTGCATCAATAATCTGATCAATACGCGGGAGAGCAAAGGGATCGGCCGAACAAGCTTTATTCAAATCTGTGTAGTCCACTCACATACGCCGAGTGTCGTTTTTCTTGAGAACAAGCACCGGATTAGCCAACCACTCGGGGTGAAACACTTCAACAATAAACCCAGCAGCCAACAGTCGGGCTACCTCTTCACCAATGGCCTTGCGTCTTTCCTCATTAAAGCAGCGAAGAAATTGCTTGACCGATTTAAACATGGGATCAATATTGAGAGTGTGCTCAACGAGTTCCCTTGGTACACCTGGCATGTCAGAAGGCTTCCATGCAAAACTGTCCCGGTTCTCACGGATGAACTCGATGAGCGCGCTTTCCTATTTCGGATCTAGATTGGTGCTGATGCTAAACTGTTTGGACGAATCGCCAGGAACAAAGTCAACAAGTTTCGTCTCATCAGCTGGTTTGAACTTCAGTGTCGGGTCATGCTCGGTGCTGGGCTTCTTCAGAGGGGTCATGTCTGTCGGATCAACATTGTCCTTATAAAACTTCATCTCCTCTGCAGCACAAACCGACTCAGCCTAGGCCGCATCACCTTCCTCACAATCAAAAGCGATCTTTCGACTTCCATGTACAGTGATAGTCCCCTTATGACCTGGCATCTTAAGTTGTAGATAGATATAGCAAGGTCTCGCCATGAATTTGGCGTAAGCCGGCCATCCAAAAAGTGCATGATACAGGCTCTGGATCTTCACCACTTCAAAGGTCAATGTCTCAGACCTAGAATCATGCTCATCTCCAAACAAAACTTCTAAAGCGATCTTGCCAATAGGATATGCCGATTTACCTGGCACCACACCATGAAAAACAGTGTTTGATGGTTTAAGACTCTTGTCTGTCAACCCCATGCGATGGAAAGTCTCGTAGTACAGGATATTGATGCTACTTCCTCCATCCATCAGCACTTTGGTGAACTTATAACCTCCCACATGAGGCGCCACCACCAAAGCGAGGTGACCCGGATTATCAACCAGGGGCGAATGATCCTCTCTGCTCCACACAATAGGCTGTTCGGACCACCGCAAATTGCGTGGCACCGCCGGTTCAACAGTATTAACTGCTCTCTTGTGAAGCTTCTGATCACGCTTGCACAAACTAGTAGTGAACACATGATACTGCCCACCATTCAACTGCTTGGGGTGACTTTGATAACCTGACTGCTGCTGATTCCCTTAATTATTCTGTTGGCTGCTAACACCTTGGTTGTTCTGGTTGCCCTGATTATTCTGAAATCCAGAGCTTGAACCGCCGCCACCATGAAAACTTGGGCCTGAACCGCCCGACGTTCCCTGATCATACCGGAATAGATCAGAATTTTTTAACTCTTTCATGATGTGGCAATCCTTCCAAAGATGTGTTGACAGAGCTTCCTTGGTCCCGTGCTTCGGGCAGGGCTGATTTAACAAACGTTCCAAATTCATCCCTCCGCCGCGCTGGGGCGGTTTACCTTTACAACGCTGCATATTGGTGTGGGCTACAAAATCTGAACTATCTGCTTTGCACTTACCATTACCTCCGTGGCCTCCTTGGTTGTGATGCTGACCTTTTGCACCGCCGTTCTTCTTTCCCTTCTCTGGTTTCTCTTCATCAGAATCGGTATCCTTGGTATTATCAGAATCGGCATATTTGACCAAGGCTGCCATAAGTGTTCCCACGTCATTGCATTGGCGCTTGAGCCATCCGAACATCATCTTTAGTGACTTACACCGGCAATTGCGCTCTAGCGTTATGATCGCTTGGCCAACATTAATCCGGTCCGACGAATGCAAAACTTCTGAGTCCCGGCGCACCCAATGAGTTGTTGACTCGTTCTCCCCTTGAACACAGGCATCCAGATCCACAATGGACATAGGTTGTTTGCATGTGTCTTTGAAATTGGCTATAAACCGGGCCTTCAACTGGTCCCACGACTCGATGGAGTTAGCTGGTAGGTTTTTCAACCAAGTACGGGTTGTCCCTTCCAACATCATTGTGAAATACTTTGCACAAGCCGCTTCATCCACATCCAGCATCTCCATTGCCATCTCGTAACTCTCGACCCATGCTTCAGGTGGCTGGTCAGTAGTGTAATTCGGCACCTTACGTGGACCCTTGAAATCTTTAGGCAGTCGCACATTACGTAGAGCCGGAACGAGACAAGGCACTCCCCAGGAACTGAAGGCTAACCCGGTACCACGGTCTACTGACACCACAGGCTGAACCGGGGCGGGTTGATAACGACCCGTATATTGTGCTGTCAAAGTGGCCTCCCTTCGTGCCCTGCCATTATCCACCACATCTTGAGCATTTATCTCGCCGCGTGCCGGATTGGGTCCTTGGGGAACATTGCGGTGCCGCGCACTGCTAGATACTTCCGGTTCATCCATGTGCGTGCTGTAACTTTTGCTCGGACGGGGAGTTGACTGAATTCTATCACGGCTGTAGGAATAAGCCTGCTGCTGTACTACGGTGATTTGAAGAAGATATCTGGCCCGCCGTGTCTCAATTGCTGCCAGTGAATCGCCCTCCATCGGAATAGCTGCCAGGCGAGATGCTGCAGTAATCATGTTATCCAAAGGGCTTGAAAAGTGACCCGGCGGTGTTGACACGTATTGTGGAGGGTTATCTGTTCGTCGAGGTGGTTCCATCGTCCATGGTTGATCCAGTGCTGCCCTTGGCGTGTCAGTCCGGTTTGTGGCTACCGGATTACTCGGCCCAACCCCCGGCGGGCTGAAAAGATTTACTCCCTCGAAGACTGGTGGCATACGTGACCGATACTTTCTCCGCATTACATCATTTGATGCATTCTGATCTAGCATGAGCCGGTAGTTCTGCGTCTGTATCTACTATGACTGGGCATCCAAAGCGGCCCGTTCTTCAGCCAACCTTGCGTCCTCAGTTGCTAGGTCATCCTTAGCTTGTGCTATCTGGTCCTTCAGCTTCGCAATATTCGCGTTATGCTGATCCTGCGTCTCTGGGGTGACTGCTGTGGTTAATAAGGTTGACCAGGCATCCATCAAACCGGAGAGGACTTGAGCCGGTCGGCGCGCCGGGCCTCTTGCCGCGGCTGCTGATCCGGTATTCATTGCTGCTGTGGATGAAGATTGCAAAGTGGGCTGTGTTCCGGCCATGAAAACAGCAGCCCGACTTGGCGGTTCAAGGAGGGCCGGCATACTGTTGCCATCGGAATATCCTTCAAACACACAATCATGAATTCGGTACAGGGACTCGGTTTCACCAATGGATGACTTGCCATCGGAATAAACAGCCGTCTCGCCTTCAGACACCGGTTCAGATCCAATCCCATGGACACATCCTACGAACGCACACTTCATGGCGGGTTTCACCTGGGCAGGACTCGCATGCTGAGCCGTCTCGACGAGGTTGGTTTAGATGTCTGGCTTAGGGCCCGGTTCGCCGACCTTGCCAATGAAGACATGAATTCCGCCAAAGGGGACCCGGTACCCGTACTCGATTGAGCCGGCCTCGGGGCCCCATCCTTCGTCGTTGATGTAGAGCTTGCCGCGACAACTCTTGGTCATCCGACCGACCACTTACCCCTTGAGTCCTTCAGAGCTACCCTTCAAGAACTCGAAACCATCGTGCGATAGCCCCACGGTGGGCGCCAACTGTCGTGGAATTAACACGTCAGATGTCCTCATGAAAGGACTTAGTCGTGGATCCATCGCTACGGGTTAGCTTGAAGGGGTTAAACCGGACAAGGGACACGGGAGTTTTATACTAGTTCGACCCCTTCGATGAAGGTAAAAGCCTACGTCTAGTTGTGATGGGATTGATAGGGTTTCGATGACCAGGGAGAAAATACGCTTTGCCTGAGTCTTGAGTTGTTGTCTGTCGTCCTTGAATCGCCGCCGGGTCGTCCCTTTATATACACAGGTTGACGCCCGGCCGGTCTACAGAGCCCCGAGGCCAACTCATACAAGTGTCCGGCTTGGTCTCTCCTTTCCAAACTTACAATACAAGTTACATAACCATGGCGGTTTACCACTATGGGCCCTAATCCGCCTTTGGGCTCCGGGCCACTAAGCTTCTTTAGTAAAGCGTCATCTTCTCGGTCTTCGTGGCCTTCAATGTAGTTGAAGGTGAACCGGCCCCTCCTAGGCGGTTTACATCCAGTAGTTATATCCCCAACACTAGGGGTCCTCGAATTCAGTAGTCGTGCTTGATTCATCACTTTGAGAGAAAGGCGTTCGGTCTTCAGCTTCTAGGTTCTCCTGGGTGCCAATGGACATGCGACAGTCGGCTGCTTGTTGGGACACATCCTATTAATATGCCCGAGTTCACCACACCCGTGACATGTGACAGAAGCAAAAGGGTTGCTATTCAGTCTTGGGTATTGTCGTCGGGGGCCTGACAATGATCCTCTATGAGGTGGATATGGAAATCCATTCCTATGCCTTTTGCGTTGGGTTTCGTTGCGAGCTTTCTGAAGTTCCTTGATGTGTTGCTCCTGATTAAAAATGTTGGCTTCTAGGGCAGTGATTTGATGTTCTTGCTCGACCACCTTCTTCTTCTCGAGGCAGTGGAGGTGTAGAAGTGAAGGGAGATCTTGGCGAGCCTTGAGAAATGCTTCGGTAAGGTGATGTAGAAGGTAGTCTCGTGCGTTGACGAAGCTGATCTGGTACTTGAGGGTTGGATCCTCGTCTTCTGGGGAAATCATCAGTTGAGTCGGAGCTCCAAATCCGCTCTTGCCAGGTAGGTAGTGTGTGGCATGTTCTTCTTTCATTTCTGGAAGGAGGTCTCAAAGACGGAGGAGTGCTTCTTATGCCACTTGCTGAATGGCTAGGTCTCTTGTTGGCAAAGGTGGTCCAACGAAGAACCACCCCTGAGTTGAGGTCTTGGCAGGCACAAAAACCTTTGCATAGAACTCCTTCTCGAACACATCATTTTCCAGTTCGTGCAGGGTGTATATGCGCAGCAAGGGATAGTGGCATTGTTGGAGGCAATCTCTTAGGAGTGATGGAAATCCTGTCGTAAGGAGTCTCAAGGCGGCGACGGCCATCTACAAAAGTTGAATAGGAGGGGTCAATACTGAAAATATCCCTTAGTTTTGGGAAATCTCGGAAAAAGGCAGGGTATAGGTGGGTTTGATGATTTGTTTTATCCTAACTAACGACCATGCTAACTAAGGCTTCCTATAGTCAGGATGGCTCTAATACCAGCTCTGTGGGGACCCCGACTCATAAGTCGTGATCACCGAATGCACGTGTACAGTGATCCCAGAGATCAATGCTCACTGAACACACAGAAGCTGAATAACAAGAGTCTTACATCCATACATACCATCTTACATAAATTATGACCATTATGGTCAAGTCTTGAGTATAACATTGCAGCAGAAATCTTCGTTAATAACTTGGACCCATGCCATCTGCCTTAACCCTACAGGCATTCTGACTGGGAAAGCGTCCTAGCTCGCACGATTGTCACCAAAGAACTCTTCTTCACATCATGATCTTTCATGCCTGGACAAGAAAATAACTAGTGGCAAGCCAATGAGTAATTTGAATGTACTCGCAAGCAACCCATGATTTTGTTCAAAGTAACAATGAAATTGTACAACAAGTAAGCAACCTAGCTTCAAGCTAGTTGAGATGCCCTATCAACTTGTGATATATGCATCAATGAACATGGGTAACCTTGAGAACAGGTTACAGATATCAACATAAATAGAATTTGAATCTATGCCATGCCTTTCAACATGTCAAGTTACCACCTTGACACTAATAGCTCCTTTCCACACACACATGCACCAAGATTGTAAAATTTCTGGACATAGTTTAGTAGCACCTCCCAACTGTCCATGACCGTGGACACGGCTATTCGAATAGTTTGATACTCTGCAGACGTTGCGCACTTTACCCACAAGATCCGAGAAGCTTTCATGTCATCCACGATCCCGCAGTACCTCAAGTACTCGGGGGAAGCACCCGATCGTTACCTTTCCCTAGATGACACTAACATAGGGTCCACTCGTTGATACATGGCCCTCGTGTATAAGCAAAAGATCGTGGGACTCTGCCCTTTTCACATTATTACGCATACACGAAGGGACCAATGGTGTGTCCGGTGCCCTGTAAAAACAGTCATGGCCGCCTATCCAAGCACGACCCCGTCCCGAGAGTGACCTCAAGTCACCCCCGTCACTAGTAATGTGGGCACCATGCTAGTATCAGCCTAAGTAATCAATAATGCCCCATCCCATAAAGGGGTAGAGTGGTTGCACGTGTTTGATTGGGACGGTAATCACACATAAATCTAATCCATCATTTTACACACACATACCAAAAGCTCTCTTCGGTACACCACTTCTTCCTCAAGTGGTGACCTTAGTTAAACATCTCCCAAGGGCATTAGGGGCACCCGATGGGGTTTTCGAAAGAATGTAACCATGAAGAGTTCATGGTACACATGCATCATTATGCATCAACTAGTCTCTTGACAATGCAATCATGAACAAGGTGAAGTCATGAGTAGGGGTATGCATCATGTGGTGGTTCACAACAAGTTTACCACCGTCATATTTTATCATTATGCAATCGGAAAAAGGGTACCGATGAACAAGAGGGGTGTCATGGTCAAATGGCTGCTTGCCTTGATTGGCTTGGTCTTCAAGTTCTTCAAATCCTTCACCTTCTTCTTCTTCAGCAACTTCGTCTAATACGGGATCTAATCTTCGCAAGAAAATAACGAGAAAATAAGGGAATAGTAAAACAGAAAAACCAAAGTGCTCAGAAAAATGTCCACTTAGTTTTGATAAATACTAGGGGGAAAATTACTAGTTGTGGATTTGGAGTTCAAGAATAGGAGAAACAGATTTTCAGAGGGGTTTTAATATATTCAAATTTGAATTTGAATATGAATAGTACACAAAAGTTGTTTGGACATGAGTGAAACCTATACCATTAAATAGGTGGGATTTTTAGAAAAATATGGGAGTTGTAATTATTGCATTCGGATGAATATTTCATCCTGGAATTTTTAGAAAATAGACAGAAAAAGAAAAAGAAAAGTGGCACTGTGCCACTCGACCGGAAAGGCCACAGTGCAGCAGGCCTAGAGGGGATTCAGCCCACGCGACGCCGCCACGTTGAAGGCGTAAAGGCTAAATACGCCTTCAGCCGACGCAGCAAACTGGTACGCGTGCGCGTGCGTTTTAAACCTGACGGGTGGGGCTCACCCATCACAGTGTGAGGCTGACCGACGGGCCCCACAGCCGTCGTCGTCAACCTTGGGCCAGAGAGGGCGGCAAGCTCACCGGTGCAACTGTGGTCGACGGCGAGGGGATCTAAGGGCACCGATGTGCTCAGGTCGGAGTCGCCGTTCGGGTGGAGGTGGAGTTGGTCGCCGGGGTGCAGGGATTCGCCGGTGATGAGGAAGCCGGCGGCAAAGCTTCGGGAGGTGCTTGCCCCGGTCGATTCCAGCTGCAATAGAGATGGGAAACAGAGGGGAAATGGTTAGGGAGGTATGGCGGGTCCAGATCGAGAGATAGAAGAGGCGGAGAGAGCATGTACCCCGAGATCGACGGCGACCGGAGGCGGCAAAGCACGGCCTCGATCTCGAGCTTGGGCACTTCTGGAGATGAACTGGGGGTGCGGGGGCCTATTTGGAGTGGGAGAGGATGAGTGGTGGTGAGGGAGAGGCTCGGGGAGGCTTAAATAGGAGGGGGGCGAGGTGCACTGTGCTTGTGCGCCGGCAAGCTTCTAGCCGTTGCTGGAGGCCACGGGGGCTCACTTGAGCATGTCTGGGGTCCTTGTGGGAGAGTTCTACGACCAGGGGAAGGAAGAGAGAGAGCGGGGAAGGGCCAGAGCTTCACGCGTGTGAGGCCACTCATTGGAGCTCTTGGGCGGCTGGCGCGCGTGCGAGCAAGGGCAGCAGGAGGGAGAAGGAGGAGGGGGACAGAGACATGGCGTGCCGCGGACGTCAAGGAGCATCGGATGGCGTGAGGGGGAGACCCGAGGTGGCCGGAGGTGCTTGGCAGGGGGCGGCTACAGCGCGGGAGCGCACTGTAGCACGCTCCAAAGCGCCCAAATGGTTGGGATGGCCATTTTCTATGAAACGTGGGCGCGGCCAAAGATGTCTGGTAGCTCTAGGGGGAAGTAAAGAAGAGGGGAGGAGCATTGGATGCCCTAGGGAGCTAGTAGGAGAGGAGTGGGGTTGAGAGAGAGAGGGAAAGGGGCTGTCCAGAGGGGTAAATGAGGTGGTTTCACCCCTTAATCATTGATCTGAGATGCTGCCATTGTTACTAGAGGTAGAGGAGGGTCAGGAGTAGCTGAGGTAAAAAGTTGAGGCCATGGAGAACAGTGGAAGAGCTCAAAGTAGTTGTTTTGGTAAAGTGGCAGAAGGTGTTTGTTGATGGTTTGGACAAGTAAATGAATTCCGTTTAGCATGAGACTCCACAGGTGAAAATGTAACATATAATTAGGGCCTTCCACCCATTTTGAGCTTATTTGGGCAAGGTTCACAATGTAACTTTTGTAAACCCTAGAAATCCACAAAAATGGACTTGCTTAGATCTAGCTAAGCTACACTCTTCTCCTTGGTGCACCACTTGGTGTAGTGTCATCATATGGGGTTTAGAGCATGCCCACAAAGGTTGAGATCAAAATAAGAAAGTTGACAATGTAAAGTTGTTCAAATTTATTTCTGGACACAGAGGGTTTTGAGGCACTTTGATCAAGATATCATTTTCTCCAACTTGTGCCATTTGGTCTAGATACATAATTAGACCATTGGAGCATGTGCACCAAGTTTGAGAACATTTGGACATGTTTGGCAATGTAGAGTTGCTCAAACTTCAAAATGGACAGAAATGGTTTTGAGGGGATTTGGTGATGTTATCTTGTTCTCCAAGACATGAGGCATGTCAAGATCATCCAATATGTCATATGTGACATGCTAGAATTTTCTTGGAATTTTTAGATAATATTTCCTTTGTAAATATTTCAAAAGCTTGAAATATCCAGAAAGGGTTTTTGAGGGGTTTGACCAATATTTCGAACATGACCATGTGTTGAAATTCTTATATATGGACAATATATGTCCACTGAGTTTCCCTAAATATTCACAAATATTTTTAAAGCATTAAAATAATTTTAACCTATTAAAGACAATTTCTGGCTTCAAGAAAAATCCCTTAAATAAAATAGCAAAATAACTTTCAAGATTATATTTTTGTGGTTTATGGGAGTCCTATATCTAATAGGATTCAAATATAGCTTTTGAAAGATTTTTCACACCCCAAATCAAGTACTTGTAGTGCAAACCTCAATTCAGGGGTTTTTGGAAAACTAAATTTAGAAAATACTTTTTGGCCAAATTATTTTTTGTAAGAAAATTCTATATTGTACTATACACATGGTATGATCATTGGGCAGAAGTTTTGGATCAAGGAAATGAAGTATAGAAGTTGGAGTTGTGTTGACTTTAAATAGCACTTGAAAATCACAGAGAGAAAACCAACGCAATTAAAAAGCCAAATAATGCAAAAGTTTTTGTCAAATCACACTTTATCATGATTTATCATCTTAAGTGTTGTGCCATGAAAATCAGGGTGTGGCAATTAATGATTTTTAATCTTAATTTTAATAGTAGGTTCCCTCTCGTCAGAAAGTTTTCTAGGGATAGAAACTTCTAATTCAAGTTTTTCTTCATAAGATTGTATTAAAGCATCAATGATATGTTTGGTAAAAGCTTTATTTTGACTATAAGCATGAGGAGAATTTAGCACGGATTGCAACAAGGAAATACAATCTATCAAAGAGCAATTATCATAATTAAATTCATTGAAATCCAAAATAGTGGGTTCATTGCTATGTAAAGTTTTGACCTCTTCAATCCCACTTTTACCAATTTTTGCATCAAGATCTACAAACTCCGAATCATTGGGACGCCTTTTAGCTAAAGTTGACTCATCTCCAGTCCCATATTTATCAAGATTCATATTAGAAAACAAAGATTTAATAGGAGACACATCAATCACTTTCATATCTTCATCCTTCTTATCATGAAAACTAGAAGAACATGCTTTCACAAAGCAATCCTTTTTACCATGCATCCTAGCCATTCTTTCTTTGCACTCATCAATGGAAATTCTCATGGATTTGAGAGACTCATTGATATCATGCTTAGGTGGAATAGATATAAGTTTCAAAGAATCAACTTCAAGAGAAATACTATCCATGTTCCTAGCCAACTCATCAATCTTAGGCAATTTTTCTTCAAGCAAAGTATTGAAATTCTTTTGCAAAATCATAAATTCTTTAACACTAGTCTCAAAATTAGAGGGAATCTTATTGAAATTTCCATAAGAATTGTTGTAGCAATTACCGTAATTATTAGAGGAATTACTAGGAAACGGCCTAGAATTAAAGTTTCCTCTATACGCGTTGTTACCAAAATTGTTCCTACCAACAAAATTCACATCCATAGATACATTATTATTCTCAATCAAAGTGGATAAGGGCATATCATTAGGATCAGAAGAAACACTGTTATTAGCAAACAATTTTGTAAGTTCATCCATCTTTCCATTCAAAACATTAATCTCTTCAATTGCATGAACCTTTTTACTAGTAGATCTTTCGGTGTGCCATTCAGAATAACTAACCATAATATTATCTAGGAGTTTAGTAGCTTCTCCTAAAGTGATTTCCATAAAAGTGCCTCCTACGGCTGAATCTAAAAGATTTCTAGAAGCAAAATTCAATCCGGCATAAATCTTTTGTATAATCATCCATAAATTCAAACCATGTGTAGGGCAATTACGTATCATTAGTTTCATCCTCTCCCAAGCTTGTGCAACATGCTCATGATCAAGTTGCTTTAAATTCATAATATTGTTTCTAAGAGAGATAATATTAGCGGGAGGAAAATACTTAGAGATAAAAGCATCTTTGCAATTATTCCATGAATCAATACTATTTTTAGGCAAAGAAGAGAACCAAGTTTTAGCACGATCTCTAAGCGAAAACAGAAATAACTTCAATTTAATAATATCATTATCCACATCTCTCTTTGTTTGCATATCGCACAAATCAACAAAGTTGTTTAGATTTGTAGCAACAACTTCACTAAGAAGGCTAGAGAATTGATCTTTCATGACAAGATTCAATAAAGCAACACTAATTTCGCAAGATTCAGCATTGGTAATAGGAGCAATCGGAGTGCTAAGAAAATCATTGTTGTTGGTATTGGAAAAATCACACAATTCATTATTGTCTTGAGCCATAGTGACAAACAATCCAACACACAAGCACACAAGAAGCAAGCAAAAAGAGACGAACGGAAAAAGGGCGAATAAAACGGCAAGGGTGAAGTGGGGGAGAGGAAAATGAGAGGAAAATGGCAAATAATGTAATGCGAGGGATAAGAGTTTGTGATGGTACTTGGTATGTCTTGACTTGTGCGTAGATCTTTCCGGCAACGATGCCAGAAATTGGCGAGTTGTCGAGAGATCAAATCTTGCCTTGACTTGGCGTAAGCCTCCCCGGCAACGGCGCCAGAAATCCTTCTTGCTACGTCTTGAGCACGCGTTGCTTCTCCCTTGAAGAGGAAAGGGTGATGCAGCAAAGTAGCATAAGTATTTCCCCTAGTTTTTGAAAACCAAGGTATCAATCCAGTAGGAGGTTACACGCAAGTCGCCTTGTACCTGCACAAACAAATAAGAACCTTGCAACCAATGCAATAAAGGGGTTGTCAATCCCTTCATGGCTACTTGCAAAAGTGAGATCTGATAGAGATAATAAGATAAATATTTTTGGTATTTTTGTTGTATAGATTAAAAAGTAAAGATTGAAAAATAGAAAACAAGATGCAATTTAAATAAAATAGATATAATATGATGGAAAAGGGAACTAGGGGCCATAGGTTTCACTACTGGCTTCTCTCAAGATAGCATATCTTACGGTGCGTGAACAAAGTACTGTCGAGCAATTGATAGAAAAGCGCATATTTATGAGAATATATAGGCATGATCATGTATATATGCATCACGTCCGTGACAAGTAGATCAAAACGATTCTGCATCTACTACTATTACTCCACACATCGACCGCTATCCAGCATGCATCTAGAGTATTAAGTCCATAAGAACAGAGTAACGCATTAAGCAAGATTACATGATGTAGAGGGATAAACTCAAGCAATATGATATAGACCCCATCTTTTTATCCTCGATGGCAACAATACAATACGTGCCTTCTGCCCCTGCTGTCACTGGGAAAGGACACCGCAAGATTGAACCCAAAGCTAAGCACTTCTCCTATTGCAAGAAAGATCAATCTAGTAGGCCAAACCAAACTGATAATTCAAAGAGACTTCCAAAGATATCAAATCATACATATAATAATTTAGAGAAGAATCAAATATTGTTCATAGTTAATCTTTATCATAAACCCACAATTCATCATATCTCGACAATCACAACACAAAAAGTATTACATCGAATAGATCTCCAAGAAGAACGAGGAGAAATTTGTATTGAGAATCAAAGAAAGAGAAGAAGCCATCTAGCTAATAACTATGAATCTGAAGGTCTGTGGTAAACTACTCACACATCATCGGAGAGGCTATGGTGTTGATGTACAATCCCTCCATGATCGATTCCCCTTCGGCGGAGCGCCCGAAAAGGGCCCAAGATGGGATCTCACGCGTACAGAAGGTTGCGGCGGTGGAAATAGGGTTTCGTGGTGCTCCTGTATGTTTTCGGGGTATATGAGTATATATAGGAGGAAGAAGTAGGTCGGTGGAGCCACGAGGGGCCCATGAGGGTGGGGCGTGCCTACCCCCTGGCGCGCCCTCCTACCTCATGGCCACCTCGTTGCTTCCTTGATGTCCACTCCAAGTCTCCTGGATTGCGTTTGTTCCAAAAACGATTCTCCCGAAGGTTTCATTCCGTTTGGACTCCGTTTGATATTCCTTTTCTGCGAAACGTTAAAATAGGCAAAAAAATAGCAATTTGCATTGGGCCTCCGGTTAATAGGTTAGTCCAAAAATAATATAAAAGTGCATAATAAAGCCCATTAAACATCCAAAACAGATAATATAATAGCATGGAACAATCAAAAATTATAGATACGTTGGAGACATATCAAGCTCCCTCCAAGAACTCAACACCACTATGCGTGAGCCCCACCGTGGGTGCCAACTGTCTTGGAATTGTCACGGCGGATGTCCTTAGTGTGAGGACTTAGTCGTGAGGCCAACGCATCTATGTGGTAGCTTGAGAGGGTTGAGTGGTACGAGAGACGCGGGGTTTTACCCAGGTTCGGCCCCTCACGGTGGAGGTAAAAGCGTACATCCTGCTTCATTGATATTGATGATGATGATCACGATTACAGGGGTGCTCTCTTTTGAGAGCTCTTGACTTGTCTATCTATCTAGACTTGTAAAACTTGTGAAAACTTGTCCCTCTTAGGGTGCCCCGCCCCTCCTTATATAAGTTGAAGGGGCGGCTTACATGACTAGTCCTAGTAGGATTAGGATTACTCTTTTACAAGTGGAGTCCTAGTCTTGCTTCCTTTGTAAGGGAATATTCCTTATGCTTTCATCTTAAGCCGGCCCACCATAACATGAGCCGGCCTTCTCTGCCTTGAGTCTTCTGGTCCTCCGGGTCTTGCTGCTCCTTTAAACCTCCAGTCAGGTCACCAATGAGTCACCTGGCTCGACCGGGTTTACCAGTGAGTGGAGAGATCCGGGCGGGTCACTTAGTGAGTCACCAAGTCAGGGCGGGTCACCAGTGAGTCTCCAAGTCCGGCCGGGTCACACATCCGGCCAGGTCATACTACGGGGTATATCCCCGACACAGGTCATTATGCAATAATGAGCAGGGACTTTGTAGATATAACCATGTTGACTTGAACATCAATGTGTAGCCCCCAAGGGCCGGAACAGTAACATAATACTGAGCTGGGACTTTGTATATAATTCATTGATAATAACATCATATGATGTAATCTCCACCATGGGGCTTGAAACCACGTCCACAGGGTTAAGAGCTTTATACTCTACCAACTGAGTAGTGGACCTTTCAATATAGTAGATTAAGGCTTGTGTACCTTGAATTTTTGAAAGGAGCAATTGGTAGCCCACAAGGGCCGGCTCATTAGAATGGGATGAGGAAAAAATGACTTTGCATTAGCCCCCAAGTGGCATGGTGCATGCTGGCAGTGACATGGGACTTGCATATTTGATGTAATTTCAACTTGAATAATGTAGCCCCCAAGTGCCGAGTCGTAAGCCTGCAACGACTCGGGGCTATTCCCTCCATTGTAAAATAAATCATATCCATTGATAAAATAATAGCCATTGCGCTGAAGCGACTTTGAAGACCTCCATCATAATATCAGTTATTGATAACCATAATAAAAATCCAGCCATGTTGGCTATTAAAGATGTGAGTAATATAATCTGGTTTGAAAACCGGTTCCTGTGACATGTGATTAAACTGCCCGCTTACAATATCAATGCAGTAAGGGTGATAACCCAAAACTTAGAAGCCAATGCTTCCAAGTAGTTTAATATCATCGATGCTGGCGACTTATCATCCAAAGCCAACCCGAGTTAACAGAAACCACGGGTATGCTTCAAATATGAGCTGTGAGATTGAAGGCTACATGGCCAGTCCTTTAAACCCAAAGGCAAGAAGAACCGAAAAAATCTTCAAAAAATCAAACCAAAATGAGAAAAAAGATGAGGCTATGCTTTGAATACGAGCAGGAAGCCGGACCAAAAGTGTTGTGGAAACGTCATGGCAGATGTCCTAGTGTGAGGACTTAGTCGTGAGGCCAACGCATCTATGTGGTAGCTTGAGAGGGGTTGATCGGGACGAGAGACGCGAGGCAGATCAACACACAAGACAAGGATTTAGACAGTTTCGGGCCCCGGGAAACATCATCCGGTAATAGCGCTACATTCTATTTGTGGCTAGGTCTCATTATTCTTAGGAGGGAGACGCCACATAACCGGCTCTCCTCTAGTTGTGTCTAGCCTTAACGATTATTTTCCTGCCCTCCCCTCTTGGGGTGCCCCGCCCCTCCTTATATAAATTGAAGGGGCGGGTTACATGTAGAGTCAAACTCGGATTAGGACTTAACCTATTTTGACGTCTTACCATGGGCTTCTCACCATGGGCTTCTTAATGTCTTGGGCTTCTTAACGTAAGGCGGCTTACAATCTAGCTTAATTGTGTGGCTTAACTGTCTGGCTTAACTTTCTGGCTTAACTGTCTTGCTTAATTGTCTCTCGGCTTACAATGCTTAACTTTCTACCGGCTTACAATGCTTAACTGTCTCCCGGCTTGACCTGCTTAACTGTCCACCAGCTTACAATGCTTAATTGTCCATCGGCTTATAATCTGTCGGGTCACCAATGAAACACCATGTCCCAGTCGGGTCATATCTCCGGTCGGGTCACACCATGGGGTATATCCCCTACATTAGCCCCCAGTTTAATCTGGATTCATCCATGTAAAACTGATCCTGTAAAACAAAGACAAGAACAATTTTGACAGATTACACTCCGGGTTAAGAAATCTTGTAAGCTAGCACCTGATCATCCTTAACTCCTTGGTATTTCCTTCTAGAAAATCTGGGTTAATAAGCCAGCTTCATAATCAATTTGCTGACGTTGGTTTCTCATAGAGAAACATTGGTCTTGAAACACTCATCTGATTTTCAGCCAGCTTGAAGATGTAGAAATTGCCGGTGTAACATTGCCTAAATATCTGGTTTGTAAATATGGATAGCATCGAGTCATAATTGTTGCTAACATCAAACTTGAAAATGTACCTCCCTTATATGAATATCACTTGTAGCCCCCAAGTCTTAAGAAGGTAGCGTAGTAACAGCTTAAGACTTGCTTCAATATAAAAGTTGCAACTGAATATGCTGTATATGTAGCCCTCAAGTGTCCGGTTGTCATGCCTGCAGGAACCTGGGACTTGTAATTGCCTTATGCTCATAAATTTCTAAATGGTTCACGTTCCTTCCGCAGGACACTAAAAGCAGTAGCGCTGGGTCGTCTCAGAGCTCCCCTTTCAACACCCCTTTAAATAGGGCATTGAACGTAATGAAAAACAAGGATAAGCTTAGTAAGCCGACGTCAGCAGGTCGTGTGGCCGGCAAAGGCTTGTCCATAAAATGGTCGTCATACTATATCGCTGGTGGGCGAAAGGAGAAAAAGACCAGCTCGAAAAGCCAGTCGCGTGAGGTTGAAGCACTCAAGGCACAAGTGGCGCGGATTCCAGAGATTATCCAAGAGCAATTGCAAGTACAACTGGGAACGACGCTCACCGCCATAGTGCCTATGTTGATTCAGGGGCTGACGACGTGGATTGCGGGCAGCCAACAGGGGCATCCCCCGATTCCCAGCTTCACGGCCAGCAACTCGCACAACACGCAGGCGGCGCCATTGGTGTCTCAGGAGGCGCCATTGGTGAATCCGGCGGAGGTGGTATTTGTGTCTCCGGCACCGGTACGAGCATTGGAGCTTAACGCACCCGGGTGTACGCCGGCCGGCACCTCGCCAGCAAGCGGCCCCTCCGTCAGTTGCACGCCCGCCGTTGGCGGTGCCTCGACATTAGCCGAGCTCGACGGCATCACGGTAACTAAGCCTCTCGGCCACTGACTTCATCTCCTTGCCTTTGACTGGGCATCCCTGACGCCCTACATGTTTTTGCAGTGCGCCGCCGACGTTCCTTGCACTCTCTTGCACTTCGTGGGCGGCGAGTTGGTCGATGTCGCCAAAGACAAAATCATTCAACCGGGCAACCCCGTGTTCCACGGTAATCCGATGCCACCCATAGTGTATAGGTTTGAACTGGTTCGGGTGCTGCCAGGCTACAACGAGCTGTTACCTCCGATTCGACCTGCTGGGGCCGACGAAGAAGATGAGATGACCCTCAGCGCCTACGTACGCTGGCCCATGCTTTGGCCGAAGAGCCAGATTCGTTTGGGGGCGGGGGACACCACCCCACAGACAAGACCGCCAGTTGTGCCGGTGCCAAGCCCTGGCAAGAACGCCGCAACGCTACCGGACATGCCGGACATCCCTATGGCACAGGATCCGGACATGCATATGGCACAGGATCTGGACGACGACGACAACGCCGACGGTAGATTTACCAACGTTGATAAGTACTTTGCCGAACATGGGTACGGTGACGAGTTCGGCGGGCCTCCTTCTCAAGAACCCAACCAAGACGACCGCGATCTAGCTGGTACATCGGAGAAATCCAATTGCAACAGGCGTCGTCTGGCGTTCAGTTCTCAGGAGACGCCTCCAGCTCCTGCCTTCACCGAGCCTCAGATAGCTGAGGTGCGAAATATTATCATCCCCAACACGCTCAAGAAGGCGGTCTGTGAGCAGAACTCGGTCCCATTACAGCAAATCAAGAAGAAGGGATGGAAACGAGAGACTAAAAGGGTGCCGGTGCGAGCCAGCTGGCACCGAGTATGATCTGTGCTCAGGACGGGCCACCTTCACCTCAGGATATCTCGAGGAGGGTGCATGTGGCGGGTAGGGCGATGCTACCAACAAATATGCTCAATGCTGCAATCGGTGCTATGCGGAGTCTGCATGACAGCGTTCTTTCTCTGGAGAAGATGCCTCTCTCCCAGAATGATGTGGCATACCCGGTTTTCGTGGCCAAGGTGCCAGAGGGCAAGGGCTTTCTGGATGGCGCCATCGGGGGTACGATTGTCCTGCGGTTTGATGACATCTTTGCTATGTTTAACATTCATCTGTTGCACTACACCTTCGTTCGGCTGTTTTCGCTGAGTATGGAGATACGGATCATTCGAGACAAGACCTTGGACATCGTGATAGTCGACCCCTTCTACATGCGTGCCAGGATCTTGGGCAACGCTGGGGACCGGCAAGTCGCGAGTTCACACCTCAAAGGCATCATTCTGGCAAACCCAGTTAAGGATAACTTCCTCGTTCCTTACTTTCCCGAGTAAGTCATCCCCTCACCGCCCCGTAACATATGATTTCTTAGATTTCGATCATTCTGTTTTTTTCTAAAATTCCGTGTTCTGTGCAGTGACACACATTGCACACTCATCCTCTTAAGCCCAAAATATGTTGGGGAACGTAGCAGAAATTCAAAATTTTCTACGCATCACCAAGATCAATCCATGGAGATTCTAGCAACAAGAGAGGGGGAGGATGAGTGCATCTTCATACCCTTGAAGATCGCGATGCGGAAGCGTTACAAGAACGCGGATGAGGGAGTCGTACTCGCGGCGATTCAAATCGCGGAAGATCCGATCTAACGCCGAACGGATGGCGCCTCCGCGTTCAACACATGTACAGCCCGGGGATGTCTCCTCCTTCTTGATCCAGCAAGGGGAGAGGATAAGTTGAGGGAGAGCTCCGGCAGCACGACGGCGTGGTGGTGGAGCTTGCAGTTCACCAGCAGGGCTTCGCCAAGCACTACTGAGGAGGAGGTGGAGTTGGAGAGGGGGAGGGCTGAGCCAGGGGCAAGGGTGAAGCTCCCATGCGCCTCGCCACTATATATAGGGGTGGAGGGGGCTGGTTTCTTGCCCTCTAGGTCCATAGGGGCGTTGGCAAAGGTGGGAGGAAAGAAATCCCATCATTTCCTTCCCCACCGATTGTTATCCCCCCTTTTTAGGGATCTTGATCTTATCCCTTCGGGATATGATCTTATTCCTTCTAAGGGGGGATCTTGGTGCGCCATGACCAGGGGTGTGGGGCCTTGCCCCCACTACCCACGTTCATGTGGGTCCCCCATGCAGGTGGGCCCCACTCCGGAACCTTCTAGAACCTTCCCAGTACAATACCGAAAAATCCCGAACATTTTCCGGTGGCCAAAATAGGACTTCCCATATATAAGTCTTTACCTCCGGACCATTCCGGAACTCCTCATGACGTCCGGGATCTCATCCGGGACTCCAAACAACATTCAGTAATTGCACACTGATTCCCATAACAACTCTAGCGTCACCAAACCTTAAGTGTGTAGACCCTACGGGTTCGGGAATCATGCCGACATGACCGAGACAGCTCTCTGGCCAATAACCAACAGCGGGATCTGGATACCCATGTTGGCTCCCACATGTTCCACGATGATCTTATCGGATGAACCACGATGTCAAGGATTCAAGCAATCCCATATACAATTCCCTTTGTCAATCGGTACGTTACTTGCCCGAGATTCGATCGCCGGTATCCCAATACCTCGTTCAATCTCGTTACCGACAAGTCACTTTACTCATTCCATAATGCATGATCCCATGACTAACTACTTAGTCACATTGAGCTCATTATGATGATGCATTACCGAGTGGGCACAGAGATACCTCTCCGTCATCGGAGTGACAAATCCCAGTCTCGATTCGTGCCAACCCAACAAACACTTTCGGAGATACCTGTAGTCCACCTTTATAGCCACCCAGTTACGTTGTGACGTTTGGTACACCCAAAGCATTCCTACAGTATCCGGGAGTTGCACAATCTCATGGTCTAAGGAAATAATACTTGACATTATAAAAGCTCTTAGCAAACGAACTACACGATCTTGTGCTATGCTTAGGATTGAGTCTTGTCCATCACGTCATTCTCCTAATGATGTGATCCCGTTATCAATGACATCCAATGTCCATGGTCAGGAAACCATAACCATCTATTGATCAACGAGCTAGTCAACTAGAGGCTCACTAGGGACATGTTGTGGTCTATGTATTCACACATGTATTACGGTTTCCAGTTAATACAATTATAGCATGAACAATAGACAATTATCATGAACAAGGAAATATAATAATAACCATTTTATTATTGCCTCTAGGGCATATTACCAACAGTCTCCCACTTGCACTAGAGTCAATAATCTAGTTCACATCACTATGTGATTGTAATGAATCGACACCCATGGGGTTTGATCATATCTCACTTGTGAGAGAGGTTATTAGTCAACGAATCTGAACCTTTCAGATCCATGTGTGCTTTGCAAATCTCTATGTCATCTCCTAGATGCAGCTACCACGCTCTATTTGGAGCTATTCCAACTAACTGTTCTACTATATGAATCCGGTTTACTACTCAGAGTCATCCGGATTAGTGTCAAAGTTTGCATCGACGTAACCCTTTATGACAAACTCTTTTACCACCTCCATAATCGAGAAAATTCCTTAGTCCACAGGTTACTAAGGTTAAGTTTGACCGCTGCTATGTGATCCATTCCTGGATCACTCTTGTACCCCTTGACTGACTCATGGCAAGGCACACTTCAGGTGCGGTACTCAACATAGCATACTGTAGAGCCTACGTCTAAAGCATAGGGGACGACCTTCGTCCTTTCTCTCTTTTCTGCCGTGGTCAGGTCTTGAGTCTTACTCAATACTCACACCTTATTACACAGCAAAGAGCTCCTTCTTTGCTGATCTATTTTGAACTCCTTCAAAATCTTGTCACGGTATGTATTCATTTGAAAGTACTATTAACCGATTTTGATCTATCCTTATAGATCTTGATGCTTAATGTTTTCCATTGAAAGTAGCTTAATCCAAGTTTTCCATTGAAAAACACTTTTTAAATAACCCTATATTCTTTCCAGAAACTTTGCATCATTTCTGATCAACAATATGTCAACAACATATACTCATCAGAAATTCTATAGTGCTCCCACTCACTTCTTTGGAAATACAAGTTTCTCATAAACTTTATATAAACCCAAAATCTTTGATCATCTCATCAAAGCTTATATCCCAACTCCGAGATGCTTACTCCAGTCCTTAGAAGGATTGTTGGAGCTTTGCATACTTGTTAGCATCTTGTAGGATTGACAAAACCTTCTGGTTGTATCACATACAACCTTTCCTCAAGAAAATCATTAAGGAAACAATGTTTTGACATCCTATCTGCAAGATTTCATAAATCATGCAGTAACTGCTAATATAATTCCAACAGACTCTTTAGCATCGCTACATGTGAGAAAGTCTCATCGCAGTCAACTCATTGAACTTGTCGGAAAACATCTTAACGACAAGTCGAGCTTTCTTAATGGTGACCCTTACCATCATTGTCCATCTTACTTTTAAAATCCATCTGTACTCAACAGCCTTACGACCATCGAGTAGTTCCACCAAAGTCTTCACTTTGTTTTCATACATGGATCCTCTCTCGGATTTGATGGCCTCAAGCCATTTGTCGGAATATGGACCCACCATCGCTTCTCCATAGCTCGTAGGTTCATTGTTGTCTAGCAACATGACCTACAAGACAGGATTACCGTACCAATCTGAAGTAGTACCTGTCCTTGTCGTCCTACGAGGTCTGGTAGTGACTTGATCTGAAGTTTCATGATCACTATCATCAACTTCCACTTCAATTGGTGTAGGTGCCACAGGAACAACTTCTTGTGCCCTGCTACACACTGGTTGAAGTGATGGTTCGATAACCTTGTCAAGTCTCCACCATCCTCCCACTCAATTCTTTTGAGAGAAACCTTTCCTCGGGAAAGGACCCGTTTATATAAACAATCACTTTTGTTTCCGGATCTGAAATAGGAGGTATACCCAATTATTTTTGGTGTCCTATGAAGATGCATTTATCCACTTTGGGTTCGAGCTTATCTGGCTGAAACCTTTTCACATAAGCGTCGCAGCCCCAAACTTTCAAGAAACGACAGTTTAGGTTTCTCTGAACCATAGTTCATATGGTGTCATCTGAATGGAATTCCGTGGTGCCCTATTTAAAGTGAGTGCGGTTGTCTCTAATGCCTAACCCATGAACGATAGTGGTAATTCAATAAGAGACATCATGGTATGCCCCATATGCAATGGGGTGTATCTATCATGTTCGGACATACCATCACACTATGGTATTCCAGGCGGTGTTAGTTGTGAAACAATTTCTAGAATGTCTTAATTGTGTACCAAACTCGCACCTCAGATATTCAGCTCTATGATCATATCATAAACATTTTATCCTCTTGTCACGAAGATCCTCAACATCACTCTGAAACTACTTGAATCTTTCAATAATTCAGACTTGTGTTTCATCAAGTAAATATACTCAACATCTACTCAAATCATCTGTGAAGTAAGAACATAACGATATCCACTGCGTGCATCAGCACTCATTGGACTGCACACATCAAAATGTATTACTTCCAACAAGTTGCTTTCTTGTTCCATCTTACCGAAAACGAGGCTTTTCAGTCATTTTGCCCATGTGGTATGATTTGCATGTCTCAAGTGATTCATAATCTAGTGAGTCCAAATGATCCATCTGCATGGAGTTTCTTCATGCGTACATACCAATAGACATGGTTCGCATGTCTCAAACTTTTCAAAAATGAGTGAGTCCAAAGATCCATCAACATGGAGCTTCTTCATGCGTTTTATATCAATATGACTTACATGGCAGTGCCACAAGTAGGTGGTACTATCATTACTATCTTATATCTTTTGGCATGAACATGTGTATCACTACGATCGAGATTCAATAAACCGTTGAAGGTATTATTCAAATAAACAGAGTAACCATTATTCTCCTTAAATGAATAACCGTATTGCAATAGACATAATCCAATCATGTCTATGCTCAACGCAAACACCAAATAACAATTATTTAGGTTTAACACCAATCTCGATGGTAGAGGGAGCATGCGATGCTTGATCACATCAACCTTGGAAATACTTCCAACACATATCGTCACCTCGCCTTTAGCTAGTCTCCGTTTATTCCGTAGCCTTTTATTTCGAGTTACTAACACTTAGCAACTGAACCGATATCTATTACCATGGTGCTACTAGGAGTACTAGTAAAGTACACTTTAATATAATCTATATCCAATATACTTCTGTCGACCTTGCCAGCCTTCTCATCTACCAAGTATCTAGGATAGTTCTGCTTCAGTGACTGTTCCCCTCTGTCGGTGTCAAAACCGGCGGATCTCGGGTAGGGGGTCCCGAACTGTGCGTCTAGGCGGATGGTAATAGGAGACAAGGGACACGATGTTTTTACCCAGGTTCGGGCCCTCTCGGTGGAGGTAAAACCATACTCCTGCTTGATTAATATTGATGATATGGATAGTACAAGAGTTGATCTACCACGAGATCAGAGAGGCTAAACCCTAGAATCTAGCCTATGGTATGATTATTGTTCGTCCTACGGACTAAAACTCTCCGGTTTATATAGACACCGGAGAGGGCTAGGGTTACACAGAGTCGGTTACAATGGGAGGAGATCTTCATATCGTATCGCCAAGCTTGCCTTCCACGCCAAGGAAAGTCCCTATCCGGACACGGGATGAAGTCTTCAATCTTGTATCTTCATAGTCCGGGAGTCCGGCCAAAGGTCATAGTCCGGCCATCTGGACACCCCCTAATCCAGGACTCCCTCTGTAGCCCCTGAACCTGGCTTTAATGACGACGAGTCCGGCGTGCCAAGGAGGGTTCCTCCTCCGAATACTTCATAGAAGATGTTTGAACACAAGGATAGTGTCAGGCTCTGCAAAAACAAGTTCCACATACCACAATAGAGAGAATAATATATGCACAAATCTAATCTGCTGACGTATTCCGCAACGTGACATCACGCCACAGTCAAGCCTTTATTCGAATCGTTTTACTGCCCCACCTCAGCGTGTTTAGCAAGGCTGTTTCCTTGGCACGTCTTGTCGAAGCAGAGATCGTGTCCCCTTATTCCGGGGTTCTCATCAATACGGGTGCGGGTAACCCAACCGTGCCTTTTGGTATGACTCTCTAATTGAAAGAAAGTCCCAAATGGTTACGAGGAGGGCTCTTGGTATTCTACTCATTTATAAAGAGACCAAGGCTCGACTCCATTCTCTTTCAATCCAATCGAATCCGCCTCTCGCCTCGAGTTCCAACACTCAAATCTTCTAGTTTTAGGCGCTTCGGACTTTCGATGATGTCCGGTTCATACCTTCAAGGCCGGTGGGTGCCTTCCTCCGTTACGGAAGAAAACGTGCGAAAGCTGAGAGATGCCAGGTATCTAACCGGCGAAATCTTGCATAGATTGTCTGCTCAAGGGCAGGCCATTCCTTCTCCCCAGCCCGGTGAGAGCGTGGTGTTCACATCTCACTTCCTTCGGGGGCTAGGCTTCCCGATTGATCCCTTCGTGAGGGGGCTGATGTTCTATTACGGGCTGGAATTCCACGACTTAGCTCCGGAGTCCATCCTCCAAATTTCATCATTCATTGTTGTGTGTGAAGCCTTCCTCCATATCACCCCTCACTTCGGATTGTGGCTTAGAACCTTCAAGGTGGAGCCGAAGATGATCGAGGGTCGGCACGCTGAGTGCGGAGGAGCTATCATAAGCAAGATAGCCGGCGCTCCATGGCCCGAGGGCACTTTCCAAGGGCTTATCTGGGGGCCGTCCAAAGACGTGCCCCTTCTGCAGGACCGCATTCGAGATCTCCTAGAAAGAGATATTAACTTGACCGTGGTGGCGCAAGTTATGCTGATTCGCCGCACACTGCCCTGCAAACGTTGCCCTCTTCGCCAGTGGGAATTTAATCCGGAGGGAACGCGAGTTCTCCAACACTTTATGGGCGCGACGCCCATGGAGATGTACAAATTGTTCTTCGGACCACAAGCAAGGTGTCCGGACTTGTCCGAGGACGCAGGCCTGAGCTGCAATCGCCAGGATGCTAAGGTAAGTAGCCCCGTATTTGGACACACCATCCGTATTTTCATCATAAAGTTGCCCTTTAACAGAGCTATCCTTTGAACAGGAGTGGATAGCGAAGGCAAAGCTTATCAGGTGTCCAGCCCCCCTGCCCGAGACCGCGCCGGATCCTGTGTTAACCAGGATGCTGGAGATTACGATTTCGGCAGAGGGCAAAGAGGGGAACCAAGGAGCTACAGCCTCCACGGAGGAGACTGTCAGGAAGGGAGGAATCGAGGATCCGCCCAACGGGGGAAGAAATCTTTGTCAGATGATCCGGCGCTGGAGACTGCCCTGGTCGCATTGCACCCTCAAGGGGATCAGCTTTCCTCCGAGCCATAAGTAAAGAGAGGGGTTCGAAAATTAGTGGCATCCCTGTTTTATTTGTGAGGAAGATAACCAAAATATTACCTTGCAGTTCGGACCTCAACCCTTCTCAGCAGAGCTCGTCCTCAGGGGATCTTCGTCCGGAAATGATGGAGAGCGAAACGCCTCCCCTAGTTGCACCGACTTACGAGGCAAGCAACCCCGAGGTGTCGTCCCGGTGGGTTTCTCCAAGTCTGGATCCTGAAAAAGGTCGTCGGGCTAGTCCGGTGCTCTCTGGTGCGCGGTCAGAGAGGCTGAGGGATCTGCTCGGGCGAGCGTCCGTCTCAGAAGAACACCATATGTTGATGAACACGGTGATAGGAAGGATTTCATCCGTGGAAAGCGGGTTGTACGAGGCCGCCAGGAGTTTACTGACAGGCTTTGAGGTACGCGAAAAGGTGTACCTTTTGGTAGAGCCGCATAAAATGCGCCTTGTATAAATAGTAGCCCCTGAGACGCTGTGTGTCGTCAAGAATGATGGCGCACAGAGGATCAAAACCCCAGGTATAAAATGTCACCTTTTTATGAAGGTGGCGAGGCGTTCGGTGGCTAGTCGGAGTGATGAATCTGCCGAGCTAAAGCGGCAACTCGACGTGGCGGATGCCGAAATCTCGCTTGTAAATAAGCAGCTAGACGAGGCACAAGGTATGCTCCACAGATATCTGATAAGAGGAGTTCGATGCTCGTGCCTTATAATATATGTGCTTATTGCAGATAGTGCTACTGCCGTGGAGAACCTCCGGGCGGAACTTGCCCGAGCCAAGGAGCAAGCAAGGAAAAGTGATGTGGCTGCCGTTAACGCGGCTGAAGAGCTGAAAGTCGAATAGGCTGCTCACTGCCAGAGTAAGAAGGTAATAACCGAGATGGCTATAAAATTGAAGGATGCTACCGACCGTTGTAAATTTCTTGAACAAGAAGAAAGGGCAGCTCAGAAGGACATTGCGAAGATCACTGCCGAGGCCAAGGATGCTCGCTCTATAATGAGAGCTATGAAGGAGGAGCTGCCTCAGGCCGGAGATATCATGGCTGGAAATCCCTATATGTTGCGGATGAAGTTCGGGGATCCTAGGTATGCTCCGTTAGACCGGCAGTGGAGTGCGGAAAATACTTATGTGGATGTGGCAGCGAGTGCAGCAGACGCAATCGAACACTTCCGAGGTCGAGGTGACCAGAAATTGGAAGAACTTTTTTGGTCGCAGTTCCACAATCCAGAACGCCCACTTTCAGTATCCGACCATTTGGCCGCCTTTGCGGAGCTGAACAGGTTATCCGGACTCGCCATGAAGTATGTTGTGAGTCGTTTGTGGCCGGGGGAGCCAGAGCCGAAGAGTTATTTTGGATTGGTGCAGCAGTTCCTTGGTTCTGTGCCACATGTTGATGCGATGAAGAGGTCGGCGTGCATAGAGGGTGCACAAATGGCTCTTGCCCGTGTCAAGACATACTGGACGGATATGAAGGCCAGTGTTGTCGCATCCCGGGATTTGGACGAAGGCCGGGTACCCGCCAGGCACTACTTTGAGGAAGTTCTTGTGGGCGCTCGTTTAATAGAAGCGCAGTGCTCGGAGGATGTTGTGTTCGAATAGCATGTGCTATTGTAAAAGAAATATCTTGATAGAATATAAAAACTTTTTATACTTGTGCTTTGCAAGAATTATAATACCTCCTGTGCGGCCGTTAATGTATATGTGTATATACCCTAAAAGATGGTAGTCGTTGGCTTCAGCCCCCACACATATAATGCGGGGGGTGTTCGCAAAAAGGCGCCTTTTCACACTTAATCCAACGTCTTGGTCCTACAAAGGAGGTGATAGCGCGGAGAACTAGGCAACCGGACTATAATGCTTTATCACTTTCACTTAGTCATAGGAGTTTGACATTGGGGCTACTTAATAACCCCTGGAGGCACCACGCTCGCCCGAATTCGGGGCGCGTGTGTGCCTGACCGGGAAGCGGTCCTTCGTTGATGCGGAGGAATCCTAAAGATTCCAAGAGTCATCGAGTGGTTGACCAGTCTCTCGCTATATCATGATAGTCAGTTTTTAGCTTTCTCTACTGAGGTGCTCGCCTGGCCGAACCGGGGCACAATCGCAGTAGTTCTCCTGGTGCCGCGTTAGCCGATATAATGGAACGTAAGGCAGCAAAACACAGGAGCCGGGCAAACCCAACATTTGACCAAAGACATGATTCAGAGCTGATGCATACAAGGCCAAAGTCGCAACACCGAACACTCCCTAAGGTATTTGGTCTTTATGAAGACGGCCTGAAACAGAGCCTTGGTAAAAAAGCCCCTGGTGACCAGGTACGCGCAAAATTCTGGCGTGGCCACACGCCAAGACGCCAGCCTCCTCCTTTGTTATAGCAAAAACTGGGGGATGTTGTCAGCAAGAGACAGTAAAAAAGGTTTAAGCAGGGTCTTAATCTGAAAAGAATCCTTGAAACGGGTCCCTACTACATGTCTGCGCCAGTGTCTCCGTCGTGTCGTATCCTGGACAGGCGTAGCACGGTGTTCGTCTGCGAGAAAGAGGAACTTTAGTAAAAAAATAAACGTGCGAGAAATCTATATTAGAATAAACAAAATATAGTTGGAGCAAGAAGTGAGCCGTATTGTCTCCTGGCGTGAACACGCGGAGTCCCTTATACAGGGTTATGCGGCTATTAAGCCCATGTATGTTGACGCCGGACTCATCGAGCCGTGTCCGGGATAGTAGGGCTGAATTAGTGTGCGGCTGTCCAGGCGGCCGCACCATTACCCGTATTTTGGGGGTCAATTGATATTCCCCTGTAATGAGATGATGCCTCGTGGGCCGGGCATTTTAAGTGTAAGGGATGCATAATGTGGTATTGCGTTAAAGCGGGCGAAAGCTTCACGTCCTAGTAGTGCTTGATAGTGACTTATGAATGGGGCGATGTGGAAGGTTAGCTTTTCGCTTCTGAAGTTGTCGGGTGAGCCGAATGTGACTTCTAACGAAAGGGAACCCATACTCTGGGTATCTGGGCCCGGCGTGACTCCTTGAAAGGAAGTGTTGCCATGGCGGATTATAGCTGGGTTTACCCCTAGTTTGCGGATTGTGTCCTGATATAACAGGTTTAAGTCACTGCCGCTGTCCATAAGGACTCTTGTAAATTGTAGTCCGTCGATAACCGGATTCAAGACCAAGGAAGTCCAGCCTGTGTTCCGGGCCCCTCTGGAGTAATCATGATAATCAAAGGTGATTGGTTGTAACAACCAGTAGTGGTGCTCCTCTGGGGCTGGCCGTATGGCGCGTGTCTTCGTAGGCGCCGTTCTGTTTTTCCCTTTTGTCATCTGAAGTGATTTACTCTTTTGACTTCTTGTGGGAACTTCTTTTGTTCTCCAGTGTTCTGCTTGTGGGGTGCGTCGTCATCCTCGCTTGGTGTGTCGAGCCCCTTGTGTTCGGCATTGAGTTTACCGGACTGTTTGAAGACCCAACAATCTCTGTGGGTGTGGTTTGCCAGTCTCCCGGGGTGTAACGCCCCAAGACCGGAGTTTCAGATGCCTTCCAGCTATTCCGAGTTTCGTCGTGTGATTTGTTTTATTTGTTGCATTCATCCTTGCATCATTTGCATTGCATCATGCCATCATGTCATTTTTTTTAAACTCATCTAAATAAATTGCATAGATCTTTTGATCTATTTAAACCGAGGGAACTCACATGGTGACTTCTCTTTATAACATACCCTCCCGATATTTAGGGAGCTATATTATAAAATATTCCATTGTTTCGGAAATCACCATAACACACTTGCAAATAATTCTCAATGCCTTTATTATCTTAATTCTTGATCTCCAACTCTGCCCATAAATTATTTCATCATTTTCCGGAGCTCCACCAAAAATCTGAACATTTTTGGACCTTCCCAAACCTCACTTCCTATTCAAATCATTTGAATTTAAATCAAATGAGTTTGAATTTAATCTTTCAATCTTGGCCTTTCTATTTTTCTCGGAAAAAACTCATTTTTGCGAGTCCGGAAAAATTATCCCCATGTCCTACTTCTTCCCCTAACCCCTCTTTCTTTTCTTTCCTATCTCTGTTTTGTTTTTATTTTCTTTAGAGAGAGAGAGAGAGAAGGAGCCCAGCAGCCTGGGCCTCCCATCCTCCCGCGCCGGCCCAAGGCCAAGGCCCATCCGGCCCAGCCGGCCCCAGCACCTAACCCTAGCCCGACTCCCATCGGTCTCCATCTCTCCCTCGTTCTCCTCCAGCGCCGCTACCCCGTGCCCGATCCCCACGCGCAGCCTCGACCCCCCTCGCTCCCGTGGCCGCTCCCCTCGATCCCCCCTTCCTCCTGACGCCGCCAGAGAGAGAGGGTAGCGAGCTCCCATGCGCCTTCTCCTCAGCGGCCTCAAGCCCTCGCCGGAGCTGCACCCAAGCCGCGCCGCCGGCCAAGCCCCTCGCCCCCTCGCACTCCAGATCGGGAGAGGAGCTCCCGATCCAGAGTCGGTCGCTGCACCAGGCTTCGTCTCTGCTGCCCGCCTTCGTTCGCCAGTGCCACGTCTTCCTCCTCTACTCCCGAGTCCCCGCTTCGCAGCTGCGCCTCCCCATCAGCATCTCCGGCGCCCCGGCCTCCCGTCGGCCCCTGCTGATGCCATGGTCGCCTCGGCAGCAAGATCGCCTTCGCCTCTCCTGCTGCATCGCCGACCTGCATCGTCTCGGTTTCCCGCGACCTCGCGCCGCAGCCATCCTATTCACCCCGCGTCCCCATCGGCTCCCGTCGCTGGAGTTCATGCCCAAGGCCGCTGCAACCTCACCTTCGGCCATGCCTTGCTTTCCTGTGCTGTTGTTCGCTGCACGCCAAGACCACCCCCGTGGATTTTGCCTAGTACCACTATGACCCGTGTGCGACTATGCGGATTCACCAAGTACCCCCTCCAGCAAGACCGACGCCTGAACAAGCACACCGGCTCTGTGGATTTCGGCAAGTCCCTCCACGACCGGCGCTTAGTACCACTACGTTTGCCTTGTACATCTACACCAAGACCGGACCGACAAGTACCACCACGTCCGTGAACCACTACCGTCGCCCCGAAGATGTTGGATTCGTCAAGTACCTCTCCGAAAAATGAACGTGTACCACTACTTCCACGACGCCCGTGAACGTCTACCTCCACGACGACCCGTGAACGTCTACGAGATGTACCACTACCGTCGACCCGTGAACGTCTACTTCCCTCGACGACTCGAACCGCTCCGAAAACGCACGCTTCGAAGGTATAACCCCGAGACGCCGTCCGTGGACCGAATGCATGTGTTGTATGAGATGCACCCTATGTTTGCACCGTGCTCGTTTGCTTCATGCACGTTCCTCCTTGTTCGTCATGCCGATGAACCGTGGGAACCCGGTAACCGGGATCACCCCACCATCTCTAGCATGTTCCGCACATCCGCACGCCTCCTTTTGCACCGGTATCTCCATGAGTTACCGGGACCGGAATGTTGCCGTGGCACCATTTTTGTTTCGCTGCCGTGGCACCCTTTTTGTTCCGCCATGGTGACCAAATTCTTCATAACATGCTCATGTCAACATTTTCATAAAATTGCATAAAACTTGTATATGTCATCCGCATCATGATAACAACATTTAAAATGTTTAAACTTGTTGTTGCATTAAATTGCTAAATGCATATGGGGATTTACCGGATTTGTTGTTTTTATATCCGGCCCCATTTAAATTGTTTAGACGGTATAGTTTATATTATGCTTCACCTCTTGCCATGTTTAACAACAGTTAATATTGTTGGGTAGCTTAAACGAGAGATAACTAAATAATTGATGTGGTGTTTTGTCAATATGCAACTCGTTGCATATTGAGCTCCACTTAACTTGTAGTATTGTTTGTTGCACTTTGCCATGCCATGCCTCATTAAACCGGACATGCATCATACTTGTTTGTGCATCATGACATGTTTATGCTTGTGTGTTTACCATGTTGTTTGTTTCTTTCCGGGTTGCTTCTCACGTTAGCTTCGGTTTCGTTCCGGAGTTGTGAGGATTCGTTCGTCTACGACCATTTGTCTTCTTCTTGGACTCGTTCTTCTTCCTTGCGGGATCTCAGGCAAGATGATCATACCCTCGAAATCACTACTATCTTTGCTATGCTAGTTTGCTCGCTCTTTTGCTATGCCAATGCTACGATGCCTACCATTTGCTTGTCAGCCTCCCAAATTGCCATGTCAAACCTCTAACCCACCATGTCCTAGCAAACAGTTGATTGGCTATGTTACCGCTTTGCTCAGCCCCTCTTATAGCGTTGTTAGTTGCAGGTGAAGATTGAAGTTTGTTCCTTGTTGGAACATGGAGATGTTGTTCCTTGTTGGAACATGTTTACTTGTTGGGATATCACAATATATCTTACTTAATTAATGCATCTATATACTTGGTAAAGGGTGGAAGGCTCGGCCTTATGCCTGGTGTTTTGTTCCACTCTTGACGCCCTAGTTTCCGTCATATCGGTGTTATGTTCCCGGATTTTGCGTTCCTTACACGGTTGGGCTATAATGGGAACCCCTTGATAGTTCGCCTTAAGTAAAGCTCCTCCAGCAATGCCCAACATTGGTTTTACCATTTGCACTAACAACCTACCACCTTCCCTTGGGTTCTGCAGACTCAAGGGTCATCTTTATTCTAACCCCCCCGGGCCAGTGCTCCTCTGAGTGTTGGTCCGAACTGAGCTGCCTGCGGGGCCACCTCAGGGAAACTTTAGGGTTGGTTTTACTCGTAGCTAGTCTCATCTGAGTGTGCCCTGAGAATGAGATATGTGCAGCTCCTATCGGGATTTGTCGGCACATTCGGGCGGTGTTGCTGGTTTAGTTTTACCCTGTCGAAATGTCTTGTTGTACCGGGATACCGAGTCTGATCGGAGTGTCTCGGGTGGAGGTCTATTCCTTCATTGACCATGAGAGCTTGTCGTGGGCTAAGTTGGGACACCCCTGCAGGGTATTATCTTTCGAAGGCCGTGCCCGCGGTTATGTGGCAGATGGGAATTTGTTAACGTCCGGTTGTAGAAAACCCGAAGTTGACCTTAATTAAAATACATCAACCGTGTGTGTAACCGTGATGGTCTCTTTCCGGCGGAGTCCGGGAAGTGAACACGGTGTTGGAGTTATGCTTGACGTAGGTTGCTATAGGATCACTTCTTGATCATACTTTTATCGACCGTGCTTTGCCCTCTCTTCTCGCTCTCTTTTGCGATTGTAGCCACCACATATGCTAGTCGCTTGCTGCAGCTCCACCTCATTACTCCATCCTTCCTATGAGCTTAAATAGTCTTGATCTCGCGGGTGCGAGATTGCTGAGTCCCCGTGGCTCACAGATACTTCCAAAACCAGTTTGCAGGTGCCTATGTTACCGTGCAGATGACGCAACCAAGCTCAAGGAGGAGCTCGATGAAGATCTTGCCCTTTGTGTTGTTTCGTTCTAGTTGATCAGTAGTGGAGCCCAGTTGGGGTCGATCGGGGACCTTTGTCGCATGTGGAGTTCTTCTTTTATTTTGGTTCCGTAGTCGGACCTTGATTGTATCTGGATGATGTAATGCTTTATTCATGTAATTGTGTGAAGTGGCGATTGTAAGCCAACTATGTATCTCTTTCCCTTATGTATTACATGGGTTGTGTGAAGATTACCTCACTTGTGACATTGCTTTCAATGCGGTTATGCCTCTAAGTCGTGTTTCGACACGTGGGAGATATAGCCGCATCGAGGGCGTTTCAAGTTGGTAATCAGAGCCTTCCCCGACCTTAGGAGCCCCACTGCTTGATCGTTTTTAGCGGCTGAGTTGTGTCTAGAAAAATGTTTTGAGTCATTGAGGATTATATATATCAGAGAGTTTAGGAATTCTTTTTACTCCCCAGTCCCTTCGACCTTCTGGTGAGGTATCCTGACGTAGAGTTTTGACTCTTCTCTTCTCAAATTGCACTAATTTTTTTTTAGGATCACGCGGGTATCTTGGAATCGTTCCAATGGTTTTATGATGAGAACATTGTCTTGGTGCCTCCTGTCAGGGGTTTAGTGGAAGTGTCCCGGGGAGTTGAGCTCTGAGGTGTTGTCGTCATAATTTTATCGTTGCAGTTCTGGAATACCTGAGTTTAGTACGCCGACATCGAAAATCTCTTTTATGCAGTTCGTTGGTGAGATAACCCCAATAACCCAGTACTGAGGTGAGTACGGGAGTATTGCCATGACTTGTATAACCGATGCTTTTCGAAGGTTGAGGTAGATGATTTCCGAAGGTTTCTTGGTTATGTGTTGAAGGATGGATACAACTGGATGTAGGATTTGTTAGTTTTGGGTGAGATATTATGCTTCCCCTGTATCCCCAACACCTGATTGCATAACCTGAAAATTTCGGGAGTTTCATAGGTGGGAATTCAAGTAGCTCTTAGGATATCTTTCCGACGGATGTATGATATGAAATTGGGGTTCGACGTCTAGTGGTCCGCCTATTCACGGTCGATTTTACAGTGGTCTCGTTGTGTCTTAAAGAGTCCTTGGCTATTCCGACTCGGGGACGCTTCGTATGTCATGTGCACTGCCTTGTACATGATGGTGCTGTACACTCGAGCCCGTGTAGGCCCCACCACGAAAACTTCGGACGAAATCTCTATCATATGTTTGTTCCGGCTTATTCTGCAAGCCAGTCCTTTGTTTTTGTTTTGAGTTGTGGTATTCGAGTTGCTTCAATGTCAAGTGTTGATTCCATACCTTTCCGAAATGGTGTTCTCATACTCCGATGTGAATACCAATCCTTCTCGACAATCGAGATTGTCATGTCAATCCTTTTCAACCGGCGTGTTTCTCTTCAAGTGGATCTGATCACTTCAACATTAGCAAGACCAATTATCATTTCTTCTCAACGGTGTTTGTTTCATCCGTCTCCAAGTTGCCTTTGTTCTTTCCCACCCACCCACCCTTTTTCCTCAAGGACTAAGATTTCTTTACCAAGTATCCTTTTGTTTTTGTGAAGTTTCTCCATTCTTTTCCGTCAATGTTCTTACCCGGTGGTTCCGAAGAAGATGTTCTACAAGTTCGTCATTCCTCATTCCTTTCTCTTCTCCGGTGGATTCAAGTCAAGTTTTGTTGATAATACCTTTTTCCTCATTTCAATGTCTTCTCATACTGGTGCACCTCATTATAATTCTACTTCTCGCTATTTGTTATTCCGGAGTACTCAAGATATCTCGAAGATTTGTGTTTCCACTCTGCATTAGTTCAAGCTCTTTCGAGATTGGTATCTCATTCAAGTCATTTAATTCAACCGGTGCAACATCTCTTTTAAATCTTTTCAACGGTGTTCTTTTGAGTGGGCCCTAACCCACAGGTCTTTTCCCAGGATCTTACCTGACTCTTCTATTTTCCCAGAGCTATCCTAAATTCTTCTCCAAGTTTGACGTAAGAATGAGTTATCATTAGTCAAATGCTTTTCTCCAAGATCTTTCAAATTCTTTTCATAGTTGGCTCAACCTCTTCGCTTTTGATTCTTCCGGTGTGCCTCAATAATTCTTGGTGGTGTTTCTCGTTGTCATTCTCATCATTTGAAGACCGAAGAAGAGTTTCTCTTTAATCTTGCTCTATTCTCTTCAAGATTCATGGTGCTAGCTTGTTGCCATCCTCTCATAATTGTTTTCGATTGTGAGAATCTTTTTCACCATCAGGAGATATTCAAGAGTCTTCTCAGTTTGTCATCCGGAGTCCATCAATTCAGGTTTATTCATTCTCAGCCGTCAGTTATCATTCTCCTATCTTGCCGGTGCATCTATCGAATATCCTCTAATCAGTTCTTGATCTCTTTGTTCTCATGTATCTAGTTTGTCTCAAGCACCTTCGTTCATTTGCTAATTCTTACCGGTGATGCACCCCTACTTCGATCATTTTCAATTCTTACGGTGGTTCTTTCAAGATCTCTCTTCCTTGTTCATCATATCAATTCATTTGTTGTTCCAATCCTACCGGTGGTTCGTTGAAGACCTTCTCAAGTTTTGATATATCTCTTTTAATTCTTTCTACGAGAATAAGTAGTATGCCAAATCCGTTGATTGTCGTCAATTTAATTGGTGAAGGATAAGCATAACATAATTCTTATTCTTGTTCATCCAAGTGATTAATTCTTTATTCCGGAGGCCCTTAAAATTCTCGGTTTCATTTGTTTCATCTTCTCTTTTTCCCGGAGTTCCAAGCTCTAATTATCACGGAGATCCATCTAAATCATTGCAAGGGTTCACCTTGTGTTTTCAGTTTCTCTTTCTTTTCATTCCTTTTGTTTACCGGAGTTCTTCATGGAGGTTCTACATGATGGTTCATCAAGGATTTAATTCCCTTCTCAAAGTTTTCATCGAGATTCTTTCCTAAGGAGCTCAAGCTTTCTTCATATGGTAATCCGGAGTGCAATTCTTTCTACCATATTTTGGAGGTGGTATTATGTCATTCTTGATAATTTGAGTTCATGTTCCATGATTCACATGTTGTTAAGAATGAGTTATTTTTAAATCCATCAACCTCGTTGTTGGAGTTATCTTGTGTCATATTTCACCTAAAAGCCTTCCATTGGGAATGTTGCTATTTGTGGTGCTTGCCAATGATCCAAGTTATCTCTTTATCATCTTGGTGGAAGAAGTTTCCATCTCTTCGTTGATCTCAAGCAAGCAATTGTTTCCGTTAGTGGCCGGTTGTCACCTCATAATTTTGAGATGTTTTCCATAAGCCCACTACAAGCTTGTGCTTTTCGTTGTTGATTTTCCAACAACTCCGTTCAATTCTTCTTTGCAAGGATGCTTTCCAAACTCATTTGTGGCAGAAGTTGGCATTTTCTTCTCCATTCTGTTATTCCAATGATATATCTTCTATTATTTCTTTCGGAGGCATTGTGACGTTGCTCTTTTCACTCACCATCTCGATTCGTGAGGATCGTGTTCTTTTCTTACTTATCCATTTAACCGGAGTGTCGTGTTTTCATTCGAGTTCTCTAATCTTATCAAGTTTTCCCTCCTTCCTCAACTGGAGAGATGTCTGAAATCCTTCTTACTCATTGTGTCATTCTTTCAATAGTTTCGGAGGCAGTGTGTTGTTGATTTCATCAAGTATCATCCCATCTTCTCAAGTTCATGTTCAATTCCTTCCATGTTCAACCGGAGTGCTGCCCGAATTCTTCCCCTCTCATTTTGTTTTAACCGGAGTGGTTTCGAATTCTATCTTATTCATTAAACTCTTGGTTCGTGTCTTTGCAACCTTCAAGTTCTCGTAATGTTCCTTGTTCCTCTTTCTAACGGATTGTTTGCAATCTCGTTCATCTCCTTTGTATTCTTTCTTTCAATTTGTTCAACCTCTCAAGGTTCTTTGGTTTCACTCATTGGTCAAAGAAGCAACTTAGTTTTACCTCTTCTCTTCCTCTTCCATTTCTCTCCGGTGCCATCCTAGATCTCGGGACGAGATCCTCTTGTAGTGGTGGAGTGTTGTAACGCCCCAAGACCGGAGTTTCAGATGCCTTCCAGCTATTCCGAGTTTCGTCGTGTGATTTGTTTTATTTGTTGCATTCATCCTTGCATCATTTGCATTGCATCATGCCATCATGTCATTTTTTTTAAACTCATCTAAATAAATTGCATAGATCTTTTGATCTATTTAAACCGAGGGAACTCACATGGTGACTTCTCTTTATAACATACCCTCCCGATATTTAGGGAGCTATATTATAAAATATTCCATTGTTTCGGAAATCACCATAACACACTTGCAAATAATTCTCAATGCCTTTATTATCTTAATTCTTGATCTCCAACTCTGCCCATAAATTATTTCATCATTTTCCGGAGCTCCACCAAAAATCCGAACATTTTTGGACCTTCCCAAACCTCACTTCCTATTCAAATCATTTGAATTTAAATCAAATTAGTTTGAATTTAATCTTTCAATCTTGGCCTTTCTATTTTTCTCGGAAAAAACTCATTTTTGCGAGTCCGGAAAAATTATCCCCATGTCCTACTTCTTCCCCTAACCCCTCTTTCTTTTCTTTCCTATCTCTGTTTTGTTTTTATTTTCTTTAGAGAGAGAGAGAAGGAGCCCGGCAGCCTGGGCCTCCCATCCTCCCGCGCTGGCCCAAGGCCAAGGCCCATCCGGCCCAGCCGGCCCCAGCACCTAACCCTAGCCCGACTCCCATCGGTCTCCATCTCTCCCTCGTTCTCCTCCAGCGCTGCTACCCCGTGCCCGATCCCCACGCGCAGCCTCGACCCCCCTCGCTCCCGTGGCCGCTCCCCTCGATCCCCCCTTCCTCCTGACGCCGCCAGAGAGAGAGGGTAGCGAGCTCCCATGCGCCTTCTCCCCAGCGGCCTCAAGCCCTCGCCGGAGCTGCACCCAAGCCGCGCCGCCGGCCAAGCCCCTCGCCCCCTCGCACTCCAGATCGGGAGAGGAGCTCCCGATCCAGAGTCGGTCGCTGCACCAGGCTTCGTCTCTGCTGCCCGCCTTCGTTCGCCAGTGCCGCATCTTCCTCCTCTACTCCCGAGTCCCCGCTTCGCAGCTGCGCCTCCCCATCAGCATCTCCGGCGCCCCGGCCTCCCGTCGGCCCCTGCTGATGCCATGGTCGCCTCGGCAGCAAGATCGCCTTCGCCTCTCCTGCTGCATCGCCGACCTGCATCGTCTCGGTTTCCCGCGACCTCGCGCCGCAGCCATCCTATTCACCCCGCGTCCCCACCGGCTCCCGTCGCTGGAGTTCATGCCCAAGGCCGCTGCAACCTCACCTTCGGCCATGCCTTGCTTTCCTGTGCTGTTGTTCGCTGCACGCCAAGACCACCCCCGTGGATTTTGCCTAGTACCACTATGACCCGTGTGCGACTATGCGGATTCACCAAGTACCCCCTCCAGCAAGACCGACGCCTGAACAAGCACACCGGCTCTGTGGATTTCGGCAAGTCCCTCCACGACCGGCGCTTAGTACCACTACGTTTGCCTTGTACATCTACACCAAGACCGGACCGACAAGTACCACCACGGCCGTGAACCACTACCGTCGCCCCGAAGATGTTGGATTCGTCAAGTACCTCTCCGAAAAATGAACGTGTACCACTACTTCCACGACGCCCGTGAACGTCTACCTCCACGACGACCCGTGAACGTCTACGAGATGTACCACTACCGTCGACCCGTGAACGTCTACTTCCCTCGACGACTCGAACCGCTCCGAAAACGCACGCTTCGAAGGTATAACCCCGAGACGCCGTCCGTGGACCAAATGCATGTGTTGTATGAGATGCACCCTATGTTTGCACCGTGCCCGTTTGCTTCATGCACGTTCCTCCTAGTTCGTCATGCCGATGAACCGTGGGAACCCGGTAACCGGGATCACCCCACCATCTCTAGCATGTTCCGCACATCCGCACGCCTCCTTTTGCACCGGTATCTCCATGAGTTACCGGGACCGGAATGTTGCCGTGGCACCATTTTTGTTTCGCTGCCGTGGCACCCTTTTTGTTCCGCCATGGTGACCAAATGCTTCATAACATGCTCATGTCAACATTTTCATAAAATTGCATAAAACTTGTATATGTCATCCGCATCATGATAACAACATTTAAAATGTTTAAACTTGTTGTTGCATTAAATTGCTAAATGCATATGGGGATTTACCGGATTTGTTGTTTTTATATCCGGCCCCATTTAAATTGTTTAGACGGTATAGTTTATATTATGCTTCACCTCTTGCCATGTTTAACAACAGTTAATATTGTTGGGTAGCTTAAACGAGAGATAACTAAATAATTGATGTGGTGTTTTGTCAATATGCAACTCGTTGCATATTGAGCTCCACTTAACTTGTAGTATTGTTTGTTGCACTTTGCCATGCCATGCCTCATTAAACCGGACATGCATCATACTTGTTTGTGCATCATGACATGTTTATGCTTGTGTGTTTACCATGTTGTTTGTTTCTTTCCGGGTTGCTTCTCACGTTAGCTTCGGTTTCGTTCCGGAGTTGTGAGGATTCGTTCGTCTACGACCATTTGTCTTCTTCTTGGACTCGTTCTTCTTCCTTGCGGGATCTCAGGCAAGATGATCATACCCTCGAAATCACTACTATCTTTGCTATGCTAGTTTGCTCGCTCTTTTGCTATGCCAATGCTACGATGCCTACCATTTGCTTGTCAGCCTCCCAAATTGCCATGTCAAACCTCTAACCCACCATGTCCTAGCAAACCGTTGATTGGCTATGTTACCGCTTTGCTCAGCCCCTCTTATAGCGTTGTTAGTTGCAGGTGAAGATTGAAGTTTGTTCCTTGTTGGAACATGGAGATGTTGTTCCTTGTTGGAACATGTTTACTTGTTGGGATATCACAATATATCTTACTTAATTAATGCATCTATATACTTGGTAAAGGGTGGAAGGCTCGGCCTTATGCCTGGTGTTTTGTTCCACTCTTGCTGCCCTAGTTTCCGTCATATCGGTGTTATGTTCCCGGATTTTGCGTTCCTTACACGGTTGGGCTATAATGGGAACCCCTTGACAGTTCGCCTTAAGTAAAGCTCCTCCAGCAATGCCCAACATTGGTTTTACCATTTGCACTAACAACCTACCACCTTCCCTTGGGTTCTGCAGACTCAAGGGTCATCTTTATTCTAACCCCCCCGGGCCAGTGCTCCTCTGAGTGTTGGTCCGAACTGAGCTGCCTGCGGGGCCACCTCGGGGAAACTTGAGGGTTGGTTTTACTCGTAGCTAGTCTCATCTGAGTGTGCCCTGAGAAAGAGATATGTGCAGCTCCTATCGGGATTTGTCGGCACATTCGGGCGGTGTTGCTGGTTTAGTTTTACCCTGTCGAAATGTCTTGTTGTACCGGGATACCGAGTCTGATCGGAGTGTCTCGGGTGGAGGTCTATTCCTTCGTTGACCGTGAGAGCTTGTCATGGGCTAAGTTGGGACACCCCTGCAGGGTATTATCTTTCGAAGGCCGTGCCCGCGGTTATGTGGCAGATGGGAATTTGTTAACGTCCGGTTGTAGAAAACCCGAAGTTGACCTTAATTAAAATACATCAACCGTGTGTGTAACCGTGATGGTCTCTTTCCGGCGGAGTCCGGGAAGTGAACACGGTGTTGGAGTTATGCTTGACGTAGGTTGCTATAGGATCACTTCTTGATCATACTTTTATCGACCGTGCTTTGCCCTCTCTTCTCGCTCTCTTTTGCGATTGTAGCCACCACATATGCCAGTCGCTTGCTGCAGCTCCACCTCATTACTCCATCCTTCCTATGAGCTTAAATAGTCTTGATCTCGCGGGTGCGAGATTGCTGAGTCCCCGTGGCTCACAGATACTTCCAAAACCAGTTTGCAGGTGCCTATGTTACCGTGCAGATGACGCAACCAAGCTCAAGGAGGAGCTCGATGAAGATCTTGCCCTTTGTGTTGTTTCGTTCTAGTTGATCAGTAGTGGAGCCCAGTTGGGGTCGATCGGGGACCTTTGTCGCATGTGGAGTTCTTCTTTTATTTTGGTTCCGTAGTCGGACCTTGATTGTATCTGGATGATGTAATGCTTTATTCATGTAATTGTGTGAAGTGGCGATTGTAAGCCAACTATGTATCTCTTTCCCTTATGTATTACATGGGTTGTGTGAAGATTACCTCACTTGCGACATTGCTTTCAATGCGGTTATGCCTCTAAGTCGTGCTTCGACACGTGGGAGATATAGCCGCATCGAGGGCGTTTCACGGGGTACTGTGGATTTGACCAATTTTTTCCAGGATTTTATTGAGGTTAGACAGCTCGTCCCTGTCATCTTTGGGTGGCGGTTTTTTCTGATTTTGCCGAGAGATTTTGAATTCGGCGTTGACTGCCGTGCTCATCGGGCTATTATCCTTGATCCGGTGCTGTTCTTTGTTAAGGCGCGGTTTCCTGTTTCTATCTCTGAGTTCGGATGTACTCGGGTCGCTGGTGCTGCTTCTTGCCAACCAGCTATCCTCTCCTGCGCAAAAGCGGGTCATGAGGCTTGTTAATGCGGCCATTCTTCTTGGCTTTTCTTGGCCGAGGTGTCTGGCGAGCCATTCGGCTCGGACGCTATGTTTGAAAGCTGCTAGGGCCTCAGCGTCCGGACAGTCGACTATCTGATTCTTTTTAGTAAGGAATCTGTTCTAGAGTTTCGGGGCTGACTCTCCGGGCTGCTGAGTTATATGACTCAGATCATCTGCATCCGGAGGTCGGACATAGGTCCCTTGAAAATTTTCCCGGAAAGCGTCCTCGAGCGCTTCCCAACTTCCTATGGTGTTTTCGGGAAGGCTTTTAAGCCAATTCCGGGCTGGCCCTTTGAGCTTAAGGGGTAAGTATTTTATGGCGTGAAGGTCATCTCCGCTGGCCATGTGTATGTGGAGGATATAATCCTTGATCCAGACTCCGGGGTCTGTTGTTCCGTCGTATGCTTCTATGTTCACGGGCTTGAATCCCGCTGGAAATTCATGATCCAGCACCTCATCAGTAAAACATAGGGGATGTGCGGCGCCCCTGTATGTAGGTGTGCCGTGATGTTCGGATATTTTTTGGATTGCATTGCTCGCTGGAGCTTGCTTTCTTGGCCCATATATGGATCTAGTTGGGCTAGTTTTTTGATGCGAATCCTTAGGAGGACCGCGCGTCGTATTGAGTGTGGCGCCCTTTGTCGCTTGAGACCGATCGTGGGGTCGTCTATCCGACCTGGTGGCTTCCTTATTTTTTGACTGCGGGGGCTTTATGGCCTCTTCATCAAATTCCGATAGTAGTTTCCGCTTCGGATAGCTCTTTGTGTGACGACTGTTGCCGTACTTGTGTGCGGTATTGAGTACTTTGCCCCATCTGATTTTGAGTGCATCTTCCGCTGTTTTGAGCCTCCGCTTCTGCTTTTTCAGGCTACATGCAGTGGCAACGAGCCTTTGGTGGAGGTTCTGATGTTCCAGCAATTTGTCCGGCATAAGGTCGTCCGGACTATTATCTTTCCCGGAGATTGGTTGTTCGGATTGTCCACCCTATTTGGACGGTTGCTCGATGGCATGTTCGTCTTCCGTTGATTCGCCCTGCTCTATGGATGGGTCTTTATCGAGGTGGGGCTTGGCGTGGCGCTTACGTCGCCGCTTTGATTGTTTTTTGAGGGAGTGATCCTGGTTGCGCCCTTTTGATCCTCGTTATCATTTCTTTTAGGTGTGTCCACCATGTATACATCGTATGATGAGGTGGCTTTCCAATGCCCTATAGGTGCTGGTTCTTGGTCGTCTCCTCCATCGGCGTCCATACCATCGATGTCTTCAGAGTCGTAGTCAAGCATGTCGGTTAGGTCGTCGACAGTGGCTACCAAGTGGGTGGTGGGTGGGTTTCGAATTTCTTCGTCCTCCGCGTCCCAACCCTGCTGACCATAGTCCGGCCAGGGCTCTCCTGACAGAGAGAGAGAGACTTTAGTGAATCCAGGATATCACCAAAGGGCGAGTGCTGAAAGACGTCCACGGCGGTGAACTCCATGATCGGAGCCCAATCGGGTTCGATCGGAAGGGGTGCGGAATATTCGGAGTCCGGAACGGAGTCCGGCACCTTGGAGTCACGGGCCTTGCAAAGGACTAGGCTGGTATTCGGCTCTATCGCCGTAGAGATTGCGGCTCCTGGGGTGGCGTCCAACCGTTCGTCCCTGACTAGCGCAATCGGCTCCGAGCTAATGGTCGGAGTGGACACCTGAGCGTCACTCTGGGCGCTGTCCGGCGGCAGAGCTAGATCATGCCCATCGAGACAGTGCGGCATGCTCGGCCATGGCTCAAATCCATCGAAGATCAAGTCCCCGTGGATGTTGGCCGTGTAGTTTAAGCTTCCAAACCTGACTTGATGGCCAGGGGCGTAGCTTCCGATCTGCTCCAGATGGTCAAGCTAGTTGGCCCGCAGTGCGAAGCCGTCGAATACGAAGATCTGTCCGGGGAGAAAAGTCTCACCCTGGACCGTGTCGTGGTTGATGATCAAAGAAGCCATCGGGCCAAAAGGTGACGACATAGAGGAACTCTCAATGAAAGCACCAATGTCGGTATCAAAACCGGCGGATCTCGGGTAGGGGGTCCCGTACTGTGCGTCTAGGCGGATGGTAACAGGAGACAAGGGACACGATGTTTTTACCCAGGTTCGGGCCCTCTAGGTGGAGGTAAAACCCTACTCCTGCTTGATTAATATTGATGATATGGGTAGTACAAGAGTTGATCTACCACGAGATCAGAGAGGCTAAACCCTAGAATCTAGCCTATGGTATGATTATTGTTCGTCCTATGGACTAAAACTCTCCAGTTTATATAGACATGAGAGAGGGCTAGGGTTACACAGAGTCGGTTACAATGGGAGGAGATCTTCATATCGTATCGCCAAGCTTGCCTTCCACGCTAAGGAAAGTCCCTATCCGGACACGGGACGAAGTCTTCAATCTTGTATCTTCATAGTCCGGGAGTCCGGCCAAAGGTCATAGTATGGCCATCCGGACACCCCCTAATCCAGGACTCCCTCACCCTCATTACAGAAGCACTTAGTCTTGGGTTTGGGTTCGACCTTGGGTTTCTTCACTAGAGCAGCAACTGATTTGCCATTTCATGAAGTATCCCTTCTTGCCCTTGCCCTTCTTGAAACTAGTGGTTTCAATAACCATCAACAATTGATGCTCCTTCTTGATTTCTACTTTTGCGGTGCCAAACATCACGAATATTTCAAGGATCATCATATCTATCCCTGATATGTTATAGTTCATCACGAAGCTCTAATAGCTTGGTGGCAGTGACTATGGAGAACCATCACTATCTCATCTGGAAGATTAACTCCCACTCGATTCAAGTGATTGTAGTACCAAGACAATCTGAGCACATGCTCAACGATTGAGCTTTTCTCCATTAGTTTGTAGGATAAGAAACTCATCGGAGGTTTCATACCTCTTGATGTGGGCACGAGCCTGAAATCCCAATTTCAGCCCTTTGAACATCTCTTATGTTTCGCGACGTTTTAAAATCGTCTTCGGTGCCACAATTCTAAACCGTTTAACATTACTGAACTATCACGTAGTCATCAAAACATGTATGTCAGATGTTCGCAGCATCCACAAATGACGTTCGAGGTTCAGCACACCGAGCGGTGCATTAAGGACATAAGCCTTCTACGCAGCAATGAGGACAATCCTTAGTTTACGGACCCAGTCCGCATACTTGCTACTATCAACTTTCAACTAAATTTTCTCTAGGAACATATCTAAACAGTAGAACTAAAGCGTATGCAACGAGATAATTTGCAAAGACCTTTTGAATATGTTCATGATAATTAAGTTCATCAAATCAAATTATTTAATGAACTCCCACTCGGATAGACATCCCTCTAGTCATCTTAAGTGATACATGATCCGAGTCAACTAGACCGTGTCCGATCATCACGTGAGACGTACTAGTCATCTTCGGTGAACATCTTCATGTTGATCGTATCTACTATATGACTCATGCTCGACCTTTCGGTCTCTTGTGTTCCGAGGCCATGTCTGTACATGCTAGGCTCGTCAAGTCAACCTAAGTGTTTCGCGTGTGTAAATCTGGATTACACCCGTTGTATGTGAACGTTAGAATCTATCACACCCGATCATCACGTGGTGCTTCGAAACAACGAACTTTCGCAACAGTGCACAATTAGGGGGAACACTTTCTTGAAATTTTAATGAGGTATCATCTTATTTACTACCATCGTTCTAAACAAATAAGATGCATAAACATGATAAACATCACATGCAATCAAAGAGTGACATGATATGGCCAATATCATTTTGCTCCTTTTGATCTCTATCTTCGGGGCTCCATGATAATCATCGTCACCGGCATGACACCATGATCTCCATCATCATGATCTCCATCATCATGATCTCCATCATCATGATCTCCATCATCATGATCTCCATCATCGTGTCTCCATGAAGTTGTCTCGCCAACTAATTACTTCTACAACTATAGCTAATGGTTTAGCAATGAAGTATAGTAATTACATGGCGTTATTCAGTGACACGCAGGTCATACAATAATTAAAGACAACTCCTATGGCTCCTGCCGATTGTCATACTCATCGACATGCAAGTCGTGATTCCTATTACAAGAATATGATCAATCTCATACATCACATATATTTCATTCATCTCATCCTTCTTGGCCATAACACATCACACGGCATATGCTGCAAAATCAAGTTAGACGTCCTCTAATTGTTGTTGCAAGTTTTTACGTGGCTGCTATAGGTTTCTAGCAAGAACGTTTCTTACCTACGCAAAGGCACAACAGTGATATGCCAATTGCTATTTACTTTTCATAAGGACCCTTTTCATCAAATCCGATCCGACTAAAGTGGGAGAGACTGGCACCCGCTAGCCACCTTTATGCAACAAGTGCGTGTCAATCGGTGGAACCTGTCTCACGTAAGTGTACGTGTAAGGTCGGTCCGGGCCACTTCATCCCACGATGCCGCCAAATCAAGATAAGACTAGTAACTGTAAGCATGTTGAACAAACCAACACCCACAACTACTTGAGTTCTACTCGTGCATAGAATCTACACAATAGACCTAGCTCTGATACCACTGTTGGGGAACATAGCAGAAATTCAAAATTTTCTATGCATAACCAAGATCAATCTATAGAGGTTCTAGAAACAAGAGAGGGAGAGGATGAGTGCATCTTCATACCCTTGAAGATCGCGATGCACAAGCGTTACAAGAACGCGGATGAGGGAGTCGTACTCGCGGCGATTCAAATCGCTGAAGATCCGATCTAACGCCGAACGGACGGAGCCTCCGCGTTCAACACACGCACAGCCTGAGGATGTCTCCTCCTTCTTGGTCCAGCAAGGGGAGAGCAAAAGTTGAGGGAGAGCTCCGGCAGCACGACGGCGTGGTGGTGGAGCTTGCAGTTCACCGGCAGGGCTTCGCCAAGCACTACCGAGGAGGAGGTGGAGTTGGAGAGGGGGAGGGCTGTGCCAGGGGCAAGGGTGAAGCTCCCATGCGCCTCCCCACTATATATAGGGGTGGAGGGGGCTGGTTTCTTGCCCTCCAAGTCCATTGGGGCGTGGGCAAAGGTGGGAGGAAAGAAATCCCATCATTTCCTTCCCCACCGATTGTTATCCCCCCTTTTTAGGGATCTTGATCTTATCCCTTCGGGATATGATCTTATTCCTCCTAAGGGGGGATCTTGGTGCGCCTTGACCAGGGGTGTGGGGCCTTGCCCCCACTACCCACGTTCATGTGGGTCCCCCTATGCAGGTGGGCCCCACTCCAGAACCTTCTAGAACCTTCCCAGTACAATACCGAAAAATCCCGAACATTTTCCGGTGGCCAAAATAGGACTTCCCATATATAAATCTTTACCTAACTCCTCGTGACGTCCGGGATCTCATCCGGGACTCCGAACAACATTCGGTAACTGCACACTAATTCCCATAACAACTCTAGCGTCACCGAACCTTAAGTGTGTAGACCCTACGGGTTCGGGAATCATGCAGACATGACCGAGACAGCTCTCTGGCCAATAACCAACAGCGGGATCTGGATAACCATGTTGTCTCCCACATGTTCCACTATGATCTCATCGGATGAACCACGATGTCAAGGATTCAAGCAATCCCGTATACAATTCCCTTTGTCAATCGGTACGTTACTTGCCCGAGATTTGATCGGCGGTATCCCAATACCTCGTTCAATCTCGTTAACGGAAAATCACTTTACTCGTTCCGTAATGCATGATCCCATGACTAACTACTTAGTCACATTGAGCTCATTATGATGATGCATTACCGAGTGGGCCCAGAGATACCTCTCCGTCATCAGAGTGACAAATCCCAGTCTCGATTCGTGCCAACCCAACAGACACTTTCGGAGATACCTGTAGTGCACCTTTATAGCCACCCAGTTATGTTGTGACGTTTGGTACACCCAAAGCATTCCTACGGTATCCGGGAGTTGCAAAATCTCATGGTCTAAGGAAATGATACTTGACATTAGAAAAGCTCTTAGCAAATGAACTACACGATCTTGTGCTATGCTTAGGATTGGGTCTTGTCCATCACATCATTCTCCTAATGATGTGATTCCGTTATCAATGACATCCAATGTCGATGGTCAGGAAACCATAACCATCTATTGATCAACGAGCTAGTCAACTAGAGGCTCACTAGGGACATGTTGTGGTCTATGTATTCACACATGTATTACGGTTTCCAGTTAATACAATTATATCATGAACAATAGAAAATTATCATGAACAAGCAAATATAATAATAACCATTTTATTATTGCCTCTAGGTCATATTTCCAACAAAATATTCCATGGCCACGTATTTTGACCCGGACCGTAACTCCAAGATAGACTACACAAATATCAAGAAAGTTCTTGATGATGCTCTCCCCAGCTACGCCACATCTGGAGACACCTTTAAGAGGCCAGTTCGTAGGTACGGCAAGCATGTGTTCACCCACAATACGACGTTCCCCTGCGTCAAGCAGCCGCCTGGTGGTCAGAAGGATGCCTACTACGCCCTCCATCACATGAGGGCGATCGGACGGGACCATAATCACCTTCTGCTACCAAATAATGTCAAAGATTGGGCCGCAAGCTTGGCGGCAATCCAGGACGCGGACATCCGACGAGAATTCTTTCGCATCCAGTCGGAGTTTGCAGAAATCATCAATCAAGATGTCCTTCGTACCTCGGGGCAGTTCTACCTCAGAGAGCAACCGTCTAATAGTGAGATAGACACAACGCTTCAAATGCAGGCTGACAACGCCCGCGACTTCATGACCATCACGAAAGACGGCGGCTTCATCCACGTTCTGGTCCCATGAGTCGAGTCAAAAGTAGTGATGCTATTTGTAGTTCTGAAACATAGATTAGCTCATGTTGTAATTAAACTTTAATAAACTTGTATGTCTCTTTGGTTTGGACAGTCGTTCAACTTAGATGTAATCGATTCTATTTATTAGTAGGACCATGAATCGTGCTATTAATGTCTTGCTTTTCTCTTCCGATCCTTTTGTTGCATACTTATATATTGCTTATGTATTGTCTGTTGTTTGGCTTGTGCATAGAGATGCCGTCGTATGTCGTGTACAAGGGTAAGGTTCCTGGAGTCTACGACGACTAGGAGGAGTGTCGGAGATAGGTTCACCGTTTCAGCGGTAACAGTTACAAAGGGTACACCACTAGGGCGGAGGCGGAATCTAGATACGCCCGCTATCTAGCGGGAGAGAGGAACCGGGTGAAGACCAGTTTCGTCGCGATGATGCTCATCGTGATGACCACAACTCTCTTCTATGTGATGGTAGTTTAGATGATCGATATTGACTTATAATGTGAAGACAAACTCGCTACTCGTGGTCTCCGAGACTTGTAATGTTCTATCTTCGTTCGGTCTTTTGTATTCGGAGACTAATATGATGAATTGTATTCGGAGACTTACCTCCTCTTGTATTCGATGAATCTGCTGTTGCCTATATTGTGGTGTTGTCTATATTCTGTCAAATAATATATTTTGTAACCTGTGAAAAAATCAGAAAAAAAACAAAAAAAACTAATATTAATACTAATGGCGCATCACACCACAGTGCGCCATTAGTATTCCAAAGGATACTAATGGCGCATCACCACATAGTGCGCCATTAGTATGCTTTGGCATACTAATGGCGCATCACAACACAATGCGCCATTAGTATGCCAAAGCACATGGGTATATATGGCCCCTTGGGAGGCATACTAATGGCGCACCATGGGCTATACTAATGGTGCACCTGTGGTGCGCCATTAGTATACCAGATACTAATGGAGCACCACAGGTGCGCCATTAGTAAGAAATACTAGTGGCGTGCTACTAGTGGCGCACCAGTAGTGCGCCATTAGTAGGCAAAACTGGTGCGCCACTAGTAGCCCTATTCCTAGTAGTGTCTGCATCTGCTTAGCTTACACATGATACATGTGAATATGACATGCTTTCGTGTTTTTGGTACATACTATATCTGTCTATCACACCATGTTCTTACATGAAACTACTCTTCTTGTGTATCCTGCATCGGTCACTTATGATGGGACACCTTTAAGTTGGCAGTGTGATATTGGTTTGCATCTTGAATATGATTTCTAGCATGTATTGCTTCTACTTTGATGAACGCCACCTATGACGAGACAGTTCTAACTTGGCAGAGTGATATTGATTGCACCTTCCATATGGTGTCTTGCAGTGTTTCTAATTTGTTGAAGTGCCTTCTGCTTAGTTACCACATCATAGGTTTGAATATGTCAAGCCGTCCATTTTTTCATACATATTCCATCCTCGTATCATGACTTTGCCTTTCATCAGAGTAGTGTTTGTTAGTATCATGCATGAATGAGTTCTGAAGAGCGAATTATATTCCTTTTTCCTGTCGGTATGACCTCACAATGCAAAATCAATAAAGCTGAAGGAAATTGGCAATGCATCTGATGATGGTGGTCCTTCCGAGCCACTAAAATGGAGGTTCTCTACAGATTCTACTACGCCATCCTCCCAACAAGATTCGCAAGACAACGCAAGGCTAGACAGTCAACGTAGCTGTGTAGATGATGAGAACATCTCCCCTACTCCACCATCACAGGTGCTTGCTCTAACTTGGCACTATTATATATGGTTGCATGTTGCATATGATGACTAGCTTGTATTGCTTCTAACTTTGTTGAATTGCATCAGCTTACTTTACACATAATGCCTGTGAATATGACATGTGTTCCTATTTCTACATCAGACTACTGTTCTTGCATATCTCGCATCAGTCACTTATGATAAGGCACCTTTAAGTCGCCACTGTGATATTGGTTGTGTCTTGCATATGATTTCTAGCATGTACTCCTTCTAATTTGTTGAAACGCCATATAGTTTGAACTTGGCAGAGTGATATTGGTTGCATCTTTCATATGGTGTCTAGCTTGCAGTGCTTCTAATTTGTTGAAATGCCTTCTGTTTAGTTACCACATCATGGTGTGAATATGTCATGCCATCCTGTTTTCATACATATTCCATCCTCGCATCATGTGTTTTCCTTTCATCCGAGTAGTGTTCGTGAGTATATCATACATGAATGAGTTCTGAAGAGCGAATTTTATTCCTTTTTCTTATCGGTTTGACTTCACAGTGCAAAATCATTAGAGCTGAAGGAAATTAGTCCGACAGTGGATGATGGTGGTCCTTCGGAGCAACTCAAACAGGGGGTCTCTACAGATTCTACTCCACCATCCTCCCAACAAGATTCGCAGGACAACACAAGGCTAGACAATCAACGTAGCTGTGTAGATGATGAGCACATCTCCCCTACTTCACGATCACAGGTGCTTGCTCTAACTTGGCACTATTATATGTGGTTGCATCTTGCGTATGATGTCTAGCTTGTATTGCTTCTAACTTGAATTGCATCTGCTTACTTTACACATAATGCTTGTGAATATGACACGTGTTCCTGTTTCTAGAACATACATGTACATGATGAGCACGTCTCCCCTACTCCACCATCACACGTGCTTGCTCTTACTTGGAACTGTTATATGTGGTTGCATTTTCCGTATGATGTCTAGTATGTATTGCTTCTGATTATGTTGAATTGCATCTGCGTAGCTTACAACTTATACCTGCAACGATCACTTACCAATAAGACACATTTAACTTGGGACTGTGATGTAGGTTGCATCTTGCATTGTCTTCTAGCTTGTACTGATTCTATTATCTTGAAATGGCACTTACGACGAGACACTTTTTACCTGATAGAGTGATATTGGTTGCATGTTCATATGGTGCCTAGCTTTCATTTCTTCTAATTTTGTTGAAATGCCTTCCGCTTACTGTTTTTTGATACATATTCCATCCTCCTATCGTACATGTGAATATGAATGTTGTCTTTTTTTGTATATATTCCATCCTCCTATCCTGCGCTTGCCTTACATCAAAGTAGTGTTCGTCTGTATCATGCATCAACCAATTATGCAGAGCTAATTTTATTCATCTTCTTGTGGTTTTGACTTCATTAGGCAATATCAAAAAATAGGAAGGAAAAGAGTAAGTTAGGGGATGTTGGTGGTCCTCCGCACCTACGCAAACAGAGACTTTCTAGATTTGCCACTGCTATTGCTAATGAAGTTGAAGTCCCAAGTCTACATGATGAGTTCATCTCCCATACTCCACCATCGCAGGTGCTCGCTCTAAGTTGAGAGTGTGATAATTGGTTTCATGTTGCATATGTTGTCTAGCCTATATTTCTTCTATTTTGATTAAACTCCACCTCCTGAGTTTATACGTTATACATGTGCATATGACATGGCTTTCTGTGTCTAGAATACACTGCATCTATCTATCATACCATGTTCTTACATCAAAGTACTATTGTTGTGTATCCCGCATTAGTTACTCATGATTGGATGCTTTTAACATGGCAGTTTGATAGTGGTTGCATCTTGCATTGATTTCTACGTTGTACTGCTTCTAATTTTTCGAATTGCCACTTATGACAAGACACTTTTAACTTGGCAGAGTAATATTGGTTGCATCTTTCATATGGTGTCTAGCTTGCATTACTTCTATTTTCTTGAAAATCCTGCTGCTTAGTTTGCACATTGTAGCTGCGAATATGTCATGCCGTCCTGTTTTTCTTACATATTCCATCCTCATACGATTGTCTTACATCAGAGTATACTTGTTTGTATCATGCATCAATGAGTTCTGAAGAGTGATTTTATTCTTTTGTGTTGTGGGTACAGCTTGACATGGCAAAGTCAAAAAAGAGCAAGGAAAATAATATAGTAGGGAGTGTTGTTACTCGTCGGGTGAAACGAAAAAGGATTTGCCATCGAGATTCTTCTGGTACTTATAGTGCAGTAGAAGGTCCAAGTCCACAGGCTAAATCTACAAACACAGTATCACCCTGCTCCACCAGCTGCAGCATCCGCTTGAACTGTAACAGCATATTAATGAGTTACTCGTTTGTTTGCTTCGGAACTGGCCAGTTCCCAAGCTGCCTTCACACCTAACACTACTTCCGAAGCAATGCTGACACAACAGGACTTGGCAAGATCAGACGAACCTCATGAGCATCAACACCAAGACGGTACCTGACCGAGTCAAGTTGTAGTTGCATGCTCCTTTATATGTACTCTCACAGTTTGATGTACACTAACACTTTCCATATTCATTATTGAACTAGCACCACGGCGCAAGCAGAAACAGACATCAGGGATACTGCTTGACAGATTAACAAAATCTAAAGGAGGAAGGATGGAGATCCATTTTGAGGTAGGTTTAAAAAGGCCACGTGATGCTACAGAGTCAGCCAAGTTAGTATCAGAGGCAGCCGTTGCCGTTAGGTGTCATGCACGTATCCTCCCAATGTGGATCTAGTACAGGAATGAGAAAGACAATACACAGTTTAACACCTTCCTTGACCATTTATCCGTAAGTAATGTTATTCATCGCAATTAGTAATATTGTCTTGCTCTGTACCATAATTTCTAGCTTCCTCCTAATAAGACTCACATTCTTTTTTCAACAAATGAGGTTCAAGTTGGATCCGAAAGATGATGCAACTAAACAAGCATGCACTCATGTTTCTCAGTCTGCTCTGCGACAGTATCGGTACCACCTTAGAAAATCTCACTTTGAAGGCAAGGCTAACAATGAAATCGCCCAAACATCTCCAGTGGAATATATTACAGTTGAAGACTGGACAGCCCTTATTAAACACTGGTCTAATCCAAAGTATCCGGTAGGCTATATGTATTTGACTAGACCACATATTGAACTTGTATTTATGTATGTGCCTTATAAGTGTATCTTCTTCTAGGCTAACTGTTGGAAGAACAAAACCAACCGTTCTAAAGTGAAATTCCAACAGACAACAAGAGTAGCTATATTGCACACTACGAGGCTCTTGTAAATAGCTGCTACTTCCTTCTTTTTTTGTGCCATATTATCGTATCTATATTGACTTGTTCCAAATACAGAGGAAAGCCCGTGCGGACAAAAAAGAACCTGAACCGAATGCAGTGTAAATCTTCAAGGATTGCCACACCAGCAAGATGAAGGGCATGAGCACACCAGTTCAAGCCGCTGTTCTAAGTCCTTACTCCTCCTGCCTTGAAATGATTGGTACTATGATGTGTTCATTTAACTACTTGGTTTGCAGCCAATGTCAGTTACTCTGTTCACTTTTATACACAGTTGTCTTAACGTATCATTTCACCTTACATGGTTTAAAAGAGATGAAGTATATTCTTTTGGTCTTGGTCTGTAATCTAGTTGTTATGTCCACGTGCACACACAATGATAAAATAGCCTGTTTGTTTTATATCTGTTTACCCATGATATGAATGATGTCATACTATGTTCATCCTACTTTAAACCATGTCTCCTTATCCTTAGATGTCAAGGAATGTGAGAAAATAGACAATACAGTAGGCATGCTACATGGACATATGTTCCGAAGTGATTTTATTATGTAGTTGGCACTACAATACATCCTAATGTGTTACAGTAGTTCACCAAAATAAGTTACGTATAAACGCTTAACCTACTTTGTTTGTTTTTGTCTCATTAGTAACTTATCTGGTACACTAATCTACAAGTTCAAACTTTCAGGAAGCTATGGAGCAAATGATTGAACAGCCACAACCACCTGAAGGTGACGAGGCTACCACAGGCACAATGTCACCTCTTGCTGTAGTACGTCAGTATCTCTCCACTAACAGTGCAAAAAGCACCTTCTTGCGTAATTTTGGGTTGGTTGTCAAGGTAACCTCGTCCAAATCGCCTAATGAACAAAATCTTCCTACTAAACAGAGTGATATATCTGTTCTCCAGACACAAGTCCAATCCCTAATGGACGTCGTTTCGGAGAAAAGAATAGTGGTTGACAAATGTTGTCAAGATATGAATGGTTTTGAAACCAGACTATCATACATTCGCTTCGTCGTCCAAGAGCAATGGCAGAAAAAGGTGGAGATTCTGCTGCTCCATCAGATTCTACAGCCTGAAACATTAGCACTCAGGTCAAATGATCTGTGCTTCTATACATCTGATGGTGCTTTTATCTGGAAGGACTGTAAACTTTATGCCAACAGGCCTTTTGTTGTATGGTTGGAATTTATTTTGTTGTGATACAACATTTATGATGCTACCACAGGCTGCAGTAATTACGATGCTATTTTTGTAGTGTAGGTTTATCTTAGTAATATATTCGGCCGAAAGCTTCGTAGGAGCCCAACATGCCAACATTCGTCGGGCCTATTCCAATTGGGCTAAAAATGAGTACGGGCCGGAATTGGCATGTAGCCCACTAAAATATCTGGGCCTAAATCAGCATAAGCTCTCATGTTTTTCTGGTAGGCTTGTGCCCATAGTGGGCCTTTAACAGGCCTAAACATAATTTGGGCCCTCAGTAAAAATAGGCCGTTTATAGGTGTAAATATCTCGAGCCCATAAAAACATGGGCCTTTAATAGACCGAAAGTGAGATTGGGCCCTGATTGTGCCAAATAACCCACTGGTCTTAGCAGGCCGAAATGGTGGCCCATTTACGATGCGAATCTTTGACAGGCCGAAATTCGGATGGGCCAAAAATGCGCCGACCTAATACACTGGCCTTTAACAGGCCGGAACTTCGGCCGGGCTAGATTATCGTCATTTTTATATGGGACGTTAATGGGCCCGATATGACGTTGGGCCACATATGGCCCATGGTTTTTGTCCGGCGTTAACAGGCCGACAATGACAACAGGCCGAAAGTGGCCCAAATCTATAGTGGGCCTCTAACAGGCCGAATGTCAGACATGGCTAAATATGACCCAAATCCTTCATGGTTATTTATGGGTCGAAAGTTTTGATGGCCTGTAAATGGGCCCAAATGAAGTAGGACCTTTAACAGGCCGGAAATACACAGGGCCATAATACGGCCCAATTACTTAGCGGACTGTTAACGGGCCAGAAGTGACCATGGGCCGCGTTGATGACAAGTTTAGGACAGGCCGTTGATGGGTCGATTTGAGAGAGAATGTTGAGCCATTAGTTGGGCCGGCCCATTATGGTCTACAGAATCTTGTGGGCCCTTAGCTGGGCCGGCCCATTGTGGTCCGCAAAATCTTGTGGGCCTTTAGCTAGGCCGGCCCATTATGGTCTATAAAATCATGTGGGCCTTTAGCTTGGACGGCCCATTATGGTCCGCTAAATCTTGTGCGCCTTTAGCTGGGCCAGCCCATTATGGTCTGCAAAATCTTGTGGGCCTTTAGCTGGGCCGGCCCATTATGGTCCGCTAAATCATATGGGCCTTCGGTTGGGCTGGCCCATTTATACTTTATGGGCCACTTTTGGGCCGGTCCACGTGTCAACATATCATAGGCCCATTCGACCGTTGGATGAGTGACACCTGTGCCAACGCGGAGCTAATGCGTGGATCCGTCAGCCAATGAGAATTTTACACGTGGAAAATCGGCATTGGTCGTGGCTGTTAGCGGGTTACCGGATCCAAAAAATGGACCCAATAGGTTAACGGCGGTTAACAGCGTCCCGTTATGGTGGATGCCACGTGTCGGTCACCCTTGACGAAAGCACTTCTATGACGCGCGATTTATCGTCATGGAAGTGGACACTTCCGTGATGATAATTTTGGTAATGTTATGGAACACTTCTACGACAGCACAGGTATGACTATCTTAATTCCGTCAGAAAATCGTCATGGATGTACATGCATGACAGAAAACGCGGCCTACTGTGACAAACACATATCATCACGGAAGTGTATTTTTTGTAGTGTAATGCTTCAGAAAGACCGTATCTTGAATCTCCGACCATGGAGTATTCGAGTCTTGTGGGGAAAAGTGTGCAAACCTCCACAGAGTGTATAAACTAATCATGGTTAGCCATGTCCCCGGTTATGGACATCTTGAGTATCCAGTTCTTGGATTATCATGTTGATATCATCACTCCAAATATAATTTGATTGGGTTTTAATGATGATGTTTAATTGGGGTTGAGTTGGAGGAACCTTCTCAATGTTTAACAACCACCATGATAGTTAAAAAAAATGTATTCCTTTGTTGTAGGGAAAAATTGGCTTTATGCAAAACTGTAACCATAGAGCTTTCCACCAGCCATATATGCATGTAGTGATAGCATTCATTCTGTTCATTACTCTATGTGTTACATTATCAACATATTCCATGTGTTGACCCGTTTCGGGCTGCAACGTTCATGTTACGAACTTTTCAGACGACGAGTAAGGTGCCATAGGTCATTATCGTTCACTCAGCTCTGCCGTTGGAGTTTGATGGTCTCACTTTATCTTCCAAGCCTTCCGCTGTTATTGTTTTTAGATGGCCTTAAGCCATATTATTGTAATAAGTTCTCTTTCCAGACATTCGATGTAATAATTGTGTGATTGAAACTCTGTTGTAAATCCTCAAGTATTGTGCGTGTCAGCATTACCGATCCAGGGATGACACTGATGCACGGAGACTAGACTATTTGTGTCTCAAGGTGTTATTCTAGTATGAACTCTTGAATAGATCGATCAGAAAGAATAACTTTGAGGCGGTTTCATACCCTACAATAATCTCTTCCTTTTTTCTCCGCTATTAGTGACTTTGGAGTGACTCTTTGTTGCATGTTGAGGGATAGTTATATGATCCAGTTATGTTATTATTGTTGAGAGAACTTGCACTAGTCAAAGTATGAACCCTAGGCCTTGTTTCCTAGCATTGCAATACCATTTACACTCACTTTTTTCATTATTTACCTTGCTGTTTTTATATTTTCAGATTACAAATACCCATATCTACCATCCATATTGCACTAGTATCACCATCTCTTCGCCGAACTAGTGCACCTATACATTTTACCATTGTATTGGGTGTGTTGGGGACACAAGATACTCTTTGTTATTTGGTTGCAGGGTTCTTTGAGAGAGATCATCTTCATCCTACATCTCCCATGGATTGATAAACCTTAGGTCATCCACTTGAGGGAAATTTGCTACTGTCCTACAAACCTCTGCACTTGGAGGCCCAACAACATCTACTAGAACAAAGTTGTGTAGTAGACATCTGTACTAGTACGAGTACTTTTTACCTTGGAGGACGTGTATATCTAGCTAGGCCCTTAAAGACTTGAACCCACTAGCTGCCACCAGTTTTGTTTTTCCATGTCTTACTATCTCATCGATGTAGCCAAGAGTGGCTATATATAATAAGCCGGTTATTTTACTTCCTCTATACTGGAGTAGTACTATTTGTTGCATAGTATTAATGACCACCATATTTGAGCACAACATTTTTATGCATGGACCTTGATTATGTACGTCACCATGTGTCCAAATCTGAGATGCCGCGTGTACCAGATGAACGTCGCCGAGTTCGACCCCCGTGATGCTACGTGGGTGCCGAGGAACACTCTTGGAGAGTACTCGCTTTGCATTGGGGACAGCTACCTTCCGTGCATGACACGGAAGCCTGCCATTCATGAAGCATGGTTGTGTCTTCAGTGCGCACCGCTGGATGAACGACATGCTGGGACCCCTGATTTATGCCGCTTCAGCTGGGATGAGTCTCCATCATGTGGAACCGGACTAGAAAGCTGCGACAATGATTCCCATTGCCCATCGCCATGGATCATGCCATCCATGAAGAACACCTGGGACTGGAACCTGGAGGAGGACATGTAGCCCATCTATAATGTGTAAGTGGAGTACGGTAAATTGAGAACGGTAGCGCTGTGAATATATGTAGACTATTCATGCACAAATTTATCACATGAATTGGAGATTAACTTGTGTGGCATACTGGCATTTGTCCTTTAGAATTTATTACTAGTAAATGTGTTATGTGTATGTGCAACTTGTGTGGTTCTTGCACAGGCTCCAACTCGCTCTTTGAGAAAAAAAAGGTGGCACAGCTTTGGATATACGTGACATGGCGGCATCATACAGTAGCATCGTTCGCTACAGTTGTAGTACACTCCTACTAGGACGACAACTCCTATAAAACCTTGCGCTTGGCTCTTTGCCTCTTTGGGAGATTCAACAGTTCGTACTCGTGTGAACCTTGCACTTGGCTCTTCGCCTCTTCGGAAGGTCCAACAATGATGATACTATAGTACAATATGCTTCTGGCAATCTGACACCGATTGAACCGTTGCATGTCCACTATGAGGGCGAGGGCGAGGGCGAGGAAGAGGGAGAGGGCGCTGTAGTAGAAACCTTCTCGTCCTACGAACCACCATGCGCGTGGGTGAGGGAGAGGCGTAGTAAGCAAGCTTCTCCTCGTTTGGTGAGTTGACAGGACACATCAAAGCAGTACTAGTACTAGTCCATACTGTGTCCTTTCCGGTTAATATAACTTGATTTGAAACGAGAAAAATACACTGGTGGTCAACGTATGTAACAATATGCTCTTTACGGTCACTATATATAGTTTTGCGATGATTATACGATCACTAGCTCATCGTAGAGCACCGTATTGCACCATACTTACTGGCCACATAGTTGACGTGGCACTTTGTTGACTAGTTAAATTGTCACCTGGTTTCTGGGTCCCACCTGTCAGTTGGCAGAGCAAATAAATTAGTTAAGCAAAACTTTACGCAGGCGCGACGGGAGTCCAACCCTTGCCCGCAAACCACCCTTGCTGTGTATGTGAGTGCATGCACGTGTACTCCCTCGGTCTTCCAACAAAGAGTGTACATCGGCTAAAAAACAAATAGTGTAGTACATTTACACTTCCAATGCATTTAGCCTTTATTCGAAATCAATATTGATTGACTAGTGCACCAACTTGTGCTCTAGGTATAGGCTACATGTCTATCCTTAATTATAGCATGCAACGACCTTCATTTAATCTTCTTCTCTCAATGGTTGCATGCACACATAAGTCTGCTACTTTTGGGCGTTAATTATGCCTCAGTCAATGTGTAAATCTCTAAATGTACAGTCTTTCACAGACGTAGGGAGTAGGTTGAGCACTTGAGCGTGAGCGTGTGTGGTGCGTCTTGTGCTGTGTGCCGCATGGGTGTGTGAGTGTTGTGTGCGTCCATGTGTACATGTGAGTGTTGCATGTTGCATGCATGCATGCATGCATGCATGGGGATTACTCCCTCCCATTGACATGTTCATATTTCAAGCTTCCTCTGTTCCCTCCATATGGTGATACTCCCTTTGTTCCCAAATACAGAGTAAAAGCCTCCCTTTGTTCCCAAATATGGAGTATTTGTCTTTCTAGAGATTTCAACAAGTGACTACGTACGGAGAAAAATGAGTGAAGTGAGCATAGAGGCATAGGGATACTGTAGAAAGGAAGTCTTCGTGATCCATTATTCCCCATCTCGGTCAGAGAGAACTATTCAACTAGTCTTCACAGTGAAGTGACAATTCACGTTGCAGCAGATGGGACACTTAATTAATAAGCTGAACCAGCATGTTGGTGTTACTAAATCAGCCTTACCCAATACTGCCATCATGTTTGCCAGTAGACCACACTTCCGCAAATACACCTACGCACCTCTGTCCTCCATAAACTGACATATGGCCCTCTTGTGGTAGACCCACATGTCATCGGTGTAACTATTTACACTCCGAAAGACGGTATATCCTGGTAGTAGTACTAGTAGAATTGATATTTAATGCACTTTCTTCCCCGTCTTCCACTCTTCTTCCTCCTCTCTTCTTCTTCCCCCTCTCTTCCCCATCGGTGGCCGCACACCATTTCCCCCCGCTCACTGCTCGCCCGCCGGCGCCATCTTCCTTGGTAGCTCGTGCGTACCATATCCCCCCGCTCACTACTCGACCACACGAGGAGAAGCTTCTTCGCTTGCCCGCCCGAATCCACTTCCCCGCTGGCTCACAGGCACCGAAAACCCCAATGGCGAAACCGACTTACAAGCAGAGCCGTGATTGGAATTCCCTCCCCGATGTTCTCTTGGAGCAGATCTGTAATCGTATGGACCTAATCAGCACCGTCCGTCTGGCCGCATGCTCGGTGTCCTTGTACCGTCTACTCGTCTGCAACCGGCCGGCTCTTTTCAAGACACCCTTCTTACTGATGCCCGATCCTCGCAGGTGGGCCAGACACCGACTTGACGATCCTATGGAGGTTGTCATGGTGCCCCTCTACATGCTACCACTACCCGTTCACATGTGCTTCATCCGCGGCCACTACTAGGTGGGCATGAAGGCCAACTGGATCGTCCTCATCCACCAATCCGGTAGTCCATGGCGTCTCGTGGATATCTACACCCAGCGAGAGATCACCCTTCCATCGTTGGATACCGGCGCCATCGAGCCTTACAGCCCGCCGGACACTCCTGCCTACTACGCACGAGACGCGTCAAGCTTTTGGCTCGACCTCTGTTTACTGAAAGTTGTAATCTGCGAAGTGCCAACACCATTAGAAGACTACATGGATTACAAGCTCATTGCCTTGTTCAACATGGGATTAGTCTATCTGGAATCCGGTCGCCATACATGGTTATGGCTCATAGTCAATCCTGTTGAGGCAATATTTTTGTCTGATGCTATAGTGCACAATGGCATCGTTTACGCGGTCGATGCACAGATTGGCTGCCTTTACTGGTGGAATCTATCGTCGTGTAATTTTTCTATCTCATCTCAACTTTACCTTATGAATACGACTGCCTGGTCATTGTTATAAATTTAGAATATATAGTATTTCTATAACCACATCATTGCTATATGTTCCTCTCATTTCCTAGATTTTTATGACCACACATGTTATTGTTAGAGTTGATATGAGAATAATTGGCATCTAATGATTGTTAGAATAGATATTATGAGCATAACATCATGATTGCTATATGTTACTCTCATTTCCAAGATTTTTATAACAACGCTTGTTATTGCTTAGAGTTGATATGAGAACAGTAGTAGTAAGTGCTATGGTAGAATCTGAGTAGGCTCTGTCATAGATGTTTTCCTCTCATTGTTACATGATGTTTGAACCATGACATATTGCTAGAATATGAAAGCCATTGGCTTATTTTTTTAACTTGGGGTATGATTATGACCACGACATTGCAATTCTCTATCTATGATATGTGTCACTATTATAATAATCTTAATTCCACACATACTCTGAACATGATTGTTTAGTTTTGTCCTTTTGGTATCCAATTTGAATTGTTGCAGCTGACGCAAATGCGCTGGCCTTCATGATTCCAGGACCTGGAATCATACCAACCGATGGGTGGCGGTTTATCGCTCGTTTAGGTGACGGTGGTCATTTGATGCTCATTCGCACGTACCAAATTGATCAAACCATTACATCAAACCACATGTAGTACAATGCCTGGAGCGTTCGCGACATTGATGGCTATGGCTGCTTTGTGTTCGAGAAAGATCCCGGCTCCGTTGGGCTAGGCGTATTCAACTGGAGGCGGGTTTACAGCCTCCGCAACCGCTCCATGTTCCTCGGGCTCAATTATCCGATCATCCAACCAATCATCAATCATATCACCGGTGATGATTACCGTGCTATGCAACTTCCATTCGCCAGGGCGGACTGTGTTTACACATCATACCATGGGTTTCATGAATCACAATATCCAAAGATTCATTGACAAAGCTTGTTTCTAGATAATCTTCAGTGTGTGAAAGACATCAGGCTTCCATGCGATGGATGGCTTTTGCAAACCCGACATGCGGCGATGTGGTTCATGCCAACAGCAAATATGCACAACTTTATACGGATATCTAGACTGATCCATGAATTCTGCTGTTGTAGCACGACCCTCTTTTGTTGGATATTATGTAATGTTGTTAGTTTGAAGCACTCCTCTGGTTTGAAGGATAGATACCTTTCTGGGATCAGGTGCATCCTAACTCACCTGCGTAGGATGTACTGATAATGATGATGGAGATGCTTTGCAGAAGCCATATATATATATATATATATATCATTTAGGCTTCAAGTGCGTACTTGTTAGTTAAACCTATGGTTAAAATGTGACACTAAATACGACTAGTAAGTAGTACAGTAGTAGTACTAGTATACGTTGGTCAAATTATTCATCATGTCCACACATTGAATTGATGTGACAACACGCTGCGCGTGAGGTGACACAAGAATCCCGGCGGCGTGTTCGGGTATCCCGGTTTGGAGTACCACTTATCTGTCGAAATCTTTCATCATTCACTTAAAACAGTCGAATGATCATACATTGAGTACCATATAACTGGAGTTAATTGATGCAAGTCGAAGAAGGATTGGCCGGTGCTGCCGGCTGGCGTCAAGTTTGATCCCATGGATCAGGAGCTGATCGAGCACCTTGAGACCAAAGTGAGTGCTAAAAGCGTGAGATCTCACCCTCTCATCAATTTGTTCATACCAACCATCGACAGCGAGCACGACATATGCTACACCCACCCTAAGAAACTTCTAGGTAAGACACTGATCGACCGTCTACTTGCACAAACATATTCCTTTGTTTATAGCTCTATTTTTCTTTTTAGACGCAGACCTGGTGAAGCAATTACAATTTGACAGCTAATAAAAAGTGAAACAAGTGACTGCAACATGCCAAAGATGTTATGAAAATGCCAACTATGTACACTAAAACATGTATTTCACAATATTGTAGGTATCACACTGACTGGCCTAAGCAAGCATTTCTTCCAGCGCAATTCCAGGGCGTTCAAAAGGGGCATGTGGACGCGTTGCAAGATACAGTTGGAGTGCGGCATGCACGCGATGTGGGACAAGACTGGCAATACCTTGCCGGTGATGGTCAACGGCTAGCAGACGAGCAGCAAAAAGGTGTTGGTGATGCACACCAACAAGAACTTCGACCAACAGAGGACCAACTGGGTGATGCACTAGTACCACCTCGGGGACCTGGAGCAAGAGAAGGAGCGGGAGCTGGTCCTCTTCAAGATTTTCTACCAGACGAACACTAGAGCCAGGAGTAAAAAGATTATAAGTTAGTTTGGCATTGGTACTTGTCCTACCTTGTCGCCCACAAGTTGGTATTGTTGTTAACGCTCTTTTGGTATTAACTTGGCATTTTCTTCCAACCATCATGCCGAGGGTCGACGTGGATATAAATCTGAATCATTTGTTTCGAAACAAATTTTCAGGCACCTGATTTTTATTTGATGGGTAGCATAAGCTAATGTCGTTCGAATTCCCAATTCTCCAAATTTTTCAAAACAAGTGCATGCACTTATTATCACGATGAAAAACCAATATCCCTGCTGCATCCCAATTATCATTCTCTACTTGCAGAATTCTCTCATTTATTGAGCACGTTTCAGCTGGGCTATAAACTGCCCAGGCTTGGTTTTGTTTTTAACAGGCCTAGCCCATGACGACAACGGGGCACAAAGATCTAACAGGTATCTACTGGCCTCTGGCCCTCCAGCGTTAGTTATATTTTGTCTTACAAGATCCACAGGCAGTTTTTTTACTGAATCAAACACATAGCCCAGTTCTATTTTCCTCTTGAAATGCATGCCCTACATCCATTTTCTAGTCTCTAACTATAGTTTTACTAGTTCATATACACATATCATTATATTGAAAATACATAAAATTCCCTTTTCATATTTACAACCTTATTTTTGTTGTTGTTTTCCCTCCCAGCGCTGATTTTTTTACCACTGGTTTTCCCTTAAACCAACTCAATTGTCCCACGTCTTATTTGCTTACAAAAAACGATTTTTTTGGAAAATCAATAAGTTCTTAAAAAATGTTTATCATTTCGGGATTACAATAGTTCGGACTCCACCGAAATATGCAAAATAAGGTTGAACTTTTTGACCGTGGTCCTGGGCAGAAAATGGGTTGTAATAAATTAGTTAAGAAGTAGCAAATGGGCTGCGAATTATTAAAATATAGTAAATGGGCTGCAAATTATTAAAAAAATAGCAACTGGGCTCTATGTTGTCTGCCACAAATTTGGAGACTGACTTGTGGGCCTACTAAGTTCATGCGTACACAAGGTTTCTCAAAAAAAAACTTAGTCAACAATCGGCTCTACCAGCGTGAGACCATTACATGTCAACCTAACGGCAATCGTGCTTCTTCAGTCTCTGATCTTCCTACCCCAGACGCCCAAACCAGCGCCGTCGAAACCGCTTCCTCCCGCCTCTCGTGGCCGGCTGCGCTGCCGGGCAGGCCTCATGCCCCATCATATTTGCATCCCTGGCCTGTCTATCCCTCTACTCACCAACACCTCCTATTATTTTCTGGCGACAGCAGCCGAACCAGTCAACCCTCGTACTCTCCACCGCGTGGGTAGCCACTGACGTGTCTTTCCCGGCTCTGTGTTGTTCCCTTCATAGGCCTTGTCGTCGTTCACCTCCCTAGTGCTCTCGGCGTGGCATGGTCAAAGTGGTCAACGAATGACATCCATCGGAAGTGGACTGTACGTGGAGAGGCAGACAGCTGGGTCCACGGCCACACACAAGGAAATGCCTCCTTATTACGTGCAAAATATTGATTCCTCCACCTGACATTTGGGACCCACTGGAAGGGCCTCTGTATTTCGCGAAAAAACGTTCCCTCCGCTGACAGGTCGGACCCACCAACTATATCTTCGCACGCAAGGAAGTGCCTCCTTATTGCGGACAAAAAATGAATACCCCCCTTCCAGCTAGGACCCACCATAGTGGGAGGCTGACTTGTGGGCCTACTAAGTTGACGGGGACGAAGGGCTTTGTCAACTTAGTCAATATATGAACGATTCTAGCTCCAGTGACCGTACGATGTTCATCCAACGGCTGTAGTGCATCTTCAACCTCTGGTCTTCTTGCTCTAGCCGCCCAAACCAGCGACGGTCGTGCCGCGTGCTCCTGCCTCCCGTGGTCGGCTGTGATGCCGCGGAGGCATCACCGCCCCCTACTACTCCCACCGCTGGCCAGGCCATCCCTCTACTCACCCACACCCCCTGTTATTCTGCGGCGACTACAGCCTCACACCGCAGCCGAACTAGAGAACCCTCGTACTCCTCTCCGCGTGGGCATCCACTGCCGCGTCTTCCCCGGCTCCGCGTCGTCCCCTTCCTTCGCTGTTGACCGCTGCCTTGGTGCTCTCGGCGCGGCGTGGTCAATGTGGTCAACGACCGACTTCCATCGGAAGAGTACTGTACGTGGAGTGGCTGACAGTTGTGTCCTCGGTAGCCGCAAAGAAGTGCCTCCTTATTACTCGCAAAATAATTATTCCTCCACCTGACAGTGGGGACCCATCAAACGGGCCACCGTATTTTGCAAAAAATGTTTCCCGCCTGACTGCTGGGACCCACCAGCTACATCTTTGCACGCAAGGAAGTGCGTCTGGGCAAAAAAAATGATTTGCCCCCGTAACTGCTGGGACCCACCAGCTACATCTTCGCACGCAAGGAAGTGCCTCACAGTCGGGACCCACCTGGTCGAAGCGTACGTAGCGTTGTCATTCTGGTCGCAAACGTGTACGTACATACTAGTCGATGTAGAGGCGTGCACGTGTTGCAGTAGAGGCGCGCACATAGCATGTACACGTACGTACAACGGCCAGGGTGCAAGAAAGAAAATACGGACACATACGTACATACGGGCGGGGTCTCGAATGCCTACTCACGCATACGTACGGCCAGGGCTCGTGTACATGGCTGGGTCGGAACGGAGAAACATCGTCGTCGTCATGTTCATGGGGAGCCAGCCGGCTGGGTCGGAATGGAATGCGTCATCGTGTTCATCGGGAGGTCTTGGACGGAACAACCGATGGAAACAAGGCCTGGTGTACCACACAATGGAGGAAACGGCCTTGTGTTCGACCGGCCACGTTCGAAACGGGATCCTGTTCATCAGGAGGGGTCCAGCGTACCGTAATACAGAGGAAACGGACCTGTGTTGGATCTCCTACGGTTGAAACGGGGTCCTGTTGATCGGGAGGGGTGTGGCGTACCGCAAAACAGAGGAAATGAACTTGTGTTGAAGCGCTACGATCGAAACGGGGGTCTTGTTCATCGGGAGGGGTGTGGCGTACCGCAAAACAAGACTCCACGGGATATTGTTCATCTCCACCATTGACCTCCTCCAACCTCCACGGGCTACTGTTCTTCAACCGTCGACCTCCTCCAGCCTCCACCTGCATTGTTCATCCATGGGCTCCTGTTCATCCAGCCTCCACCATGCGCTACTCCACCGACTACTATTCAACCAGCCCTCTCCATGGGCTCCTGTTCAACCACCCCTCCATGGGCTACTGTCCATCTAGCCCTACACCTTCTACTATTCATCCAGCCCTCCACGAGGTCGTTCTGTTCATCCAGCCCTCCACGGGGTCCTATTCATCCAGCCCCAACCGGCTCGATCGATCGGGGTCCTGTTCATCGGGAGGCAACACCATGGGGTCATGTTCATCCACCCCCACCGAGAACTATTCATCCAAACCCCCCCAACAACGCTCCCTGTTCATCAAGGGAAGGAGGCAGCAGGGTTCGATTGGCTTCAGTTAGCAGCAGTAGCGAAGGAATCACTCGGGTTCAGTAACGTAGCTAGTGCAATCGCTCGGGTTCAGTTACAGCCCAATGCCTCGCTCAGGTTCAGTTAGAGCCCAACACCTCGCACACACGCGTGTACATGTATGAGAGAAACGCGCATCGCTCGGCCCCCGACCACCCACCGTAACCGGGAACTCCTAGAAATTTTCCTCACCCTCGCTTCTACCACGGTTTTTTCTGTCATGGACGGCCCAAAGAATGTCATGCAGCTACGTCTCCGGCCCGCCCAGGACGAAAAGCCCATTTTCTGTCATGATTTTTTGTCATAGAAGTAGGAGCCCACCACATCTATGATGATACCGGGTTTTGTCACAATTATCATCATAGAAGTGTCGTAAGTATGACATAAAAAAATTTCGTTCGGTCCAAAATGTCACGGATGTGTCTTTTTTTGTAGTGATGGGACCGCGACGTCGTGCTTCAGCAGCGGAGGCGGCAGCCCCTGGCGTGGCAGTATGGCGTTAGTTGGTGAGCCCATGAGGCGGGGCGTCGGGCCATCGCAGGACGGCACATGTGCGGTCGGAGTCGAGGGTGAGGTGGACAACATGGAGCCGCGTGACGCGGACGCTCACGGCAGCTCCGGCGCAGCTCAGGCGGGGCGGCTCTGGCCCAGCCAGAAGAGGTGTGATGGCTCGAGCGGCCTAAAGTGGTAACTTGGCGCACCGGCGGATTCGAGGCAGAAGCAGCGAGGCAGGTCGACAAAGACGGCCCGGGGTGCCGCCGACTTAACATGTGATGACGGTGGCTTGAGGCAGACACCGCGGAGATACGTCAGAGGAAGCGACGCGGGTCGACAAAGGCGGAGCGGTCTCGACGACGATTTGCAGAGGATATGGCTGGGCCAAAGCTGCTAACAAGGCGGCTTATCGACAGAGCTCCAGCAGGGGACGATCTGATGCGGCCCAGAGATGACCACAATAGAGGCGAAAAGGCGAGTGCAGCTGAGGCTCGAAAGGCCACACCGGGAGTAACGGCCCATGTGAACGAGCATTGTGGACTGCCCTTGATTTAATTTTCTCCTCAGCTTTTGTCTTTGGTGGCTAGCACTAGGCCTTGTTCAATGTATTGATAGCAAAAAATATACGGGATGGTGGAGTAGCAAACTCGGTGACTTGTACACATACAGAACTCCTGTCGGTCTCGGCCTCTTTTAAGCGGTGCTCCCAACATCGATCTGGCCTTGGATCATTATACATTGAAGGAAGTAACGACAACAACTATGATTAGATGCTCCAAGTAGTATGCCCAATCAGATTTCAACGTAAGTCGACGGTCTTAGCGACTTGGTGATTTGATGGCTTGATGGATTGTTTAGACGCCGCGCACAATAGCCGCCGAGAAAAGTTGATCGTGTCCACCCAATCGTACGGTGACGCGAGGATTAAATTCCTGTTGGGGTTTTGTCTCATTAGATTGCCCGATGATGTCGACGGATGAGTTGTAACCCTAATTTTCCTTGAACTTTAAACCGCATAGATGTTAAACTTGGACTGATGAACTTGAACTTGATGCAAACCCTTCCAAACCGGCTCATCTAGAAAATTGCAAACTTCTCGATCCCTGGGAGAGCTCTGCTACCTCTAAGCATGCGTTGGTTTTTCCTTGAAGTGGAAAGGGTGATGCAGCAAAGTAGCGTAAGTATTTCCCTCAGTTTTTTAGAACCAAGGTATCAAACCAGTAGGAGGTTAAAGTCAAGTCGCCTTGTACCTGCACAAACAAATAAGAACCTTGCAGCCAACATGACAAACGGTTTGTCAATCCCTTCACGGCCGCTTGCAAAGGTGAGATCTGACAGAGATAATAAGATAAATATTTTTGGTATTTTTGTTGTATGGAAAAAGGTAAAGATTGCAAAATAGTAAACGAGATGCAATGTAAATAAAAGAGATATAATATGATGGAAAAGAGACCCGGGGGGCATAGGTTTCACTAGTGGCTTCTCTCAAGACAGCATATCTTACAGTGGGTGAACAAATTACTGTCGAGCAATTGATAGAAAAGCGCATAGTTATGAGAATATCTAGGCATGATCACGTATATAGGCATCATGTCCATGACAAGTAGATCGAAATGATTCTGCATCTACTACTATTACTCCACACATCGACCGCTATCCAGCATGCATCTAGAATATTAAGTTCATAAGAACAGAGTAACGCATTAAGCAAGATGACATGATGTAGAGGGATAAACTTAAGCAATATGATAAACCCCATCTTTTTGTCCTCAATGGAAACAATACAATACACGCCTTGCTGCCCCTGCTGTCACTGGGAAAGGACACCGCAAGATTGAACCCAAAGCTAAGCATTTCCCCTATTGCAAGAAAGATCAATCTAGTAGGCCAAACCAAACTGATAATTCAAAGATACTTGCCAGATATCAAATCATACAGATATGAATTCAGAGAAGAATCAAATATTGTTCATAGATAATCTTGATCATAAACCCACAATTCATCGGATCTCAACAAACACCCCGCAAAAAGTATTATATCGAATAGATCTCCAAGAAGATCAAGGAGAACTTTGTATTGAGAATCAAAGAGAGAGAAGAAGCCATCTAGCTAATAACTATGGACCTGAAGGTCTGTGGTAAACTACTCACACATCATCAGAGAGGCTATGGTGTTGATGTACAAGCCCTCCATGATCGATTCCCCCTCCACCGGAGCGTCGGAAAAGGCCCCAAGATGGGATCTCACGGGTACAGATGGTTGCGGCAGTGGAAATAGGGTTTCGTGGTGCTCCAGGATGTTTTCGGGGTATATGAGTATATATAGGCGAAAGAAGTAGGTCGGTGGAGCCACGAGGGTCCCATGAGGGTGGGGGCGCGCCCTCCTACCTCGTGGTCACCTCGTTGCTTCCTTGACGTCCACTCCAAGTCTCCTGGATTGCGTTTGCTCCAAAAACGATTCTCCCGAAGGTTTCATTCCGTTTGGAATCCGTTTGATATTCCTTTTCTGCGAAACACTGAAATAGGCAAAAAAACAACAATTTGCATTGGGCATCCGGTTAATAGGTTAGTCCCAAAAATAATATAAAAGTGCATAATAAATCCCATTATACATCCAAAACAGATAATATAATAGCATGGAACAATCAAAAGTTATAGATACGTTGGAGACTTATCAAGCATCCCCAAGCTTAATTCCTGCTCGTCCTCGAGTAGGTAAATGATAAAAACAGAATTTTTGATGTGGAATGCTACCTAACTTAATTTTTAATGTAATTGTCTTTATTGTGGCATGAATGTTCAGATCCAAAAGATTCAAGATAAAAGTTTAATATTGACATAAAAATAGTAAAACTTCAAGCATGCTAACCAAGCAGTTTATGTCTTATCAAAATAACATAGCCAAAGAAAGCTTATCCCTACAAAATCATATAGTTTGGCCATGCTTCATTTTCGTCACACAAAATGCTCCCATCATCCACAACCCCGGTTTCAGCCAAGAAATTGGTTCATACTTTTTAACACGCTTCATCCTTTTCAACCCTCACGCAATACATGAGCGTAAGCCATGGACATATCACTATGGGTGGAGTACAGTATGATGATAGAGATTATGTGAGAAAACAAAAAAAAGGAGAAAGTCTCACATTGATGCGGCTAATCAACGGGCTATGGAGATGCCCATCAATTGATGTCAATACGAGGAGTAGGGATTGCCATGCAACAGATGCACTAGAGCTATAAATGTATGAAAGCTCATAAAAAAGAAACTAAGTGGGTGTGCATCCAACTTGCCTACTCACAAAGACCTAGGGCATTTTGAGGAAGCCCATCATTGTAATATACTCCCTCCGTCCCAAAATAAGTGTCTTGAGTTGAGTACAAATTTGTACTAGAGCTAGTACAAAGTTGAGACACTTATTTTGGGACGGAAGAAGTACAAGCCAAGTTCTATAATGAAAAATTCCCACTAGTATATGAAAGTGTCAAAATAAGAAACTCTCTGTCATGAAGATCATGGTGCTATTTTGAAGCACAAGTGTGGAAAAAGGATAGTAACATTGTCCCTTTTTCTCTCATTTTTTTATTTGGGCTTCTTTGGCCTCTCTTTTTCTCCCTTTTTTTATTTCGTCCGGAGTCTCATCCCGACTTGTGGGGGAATTGTAGTCCCCATCATCATTTCCTCACATGGGCCAATGTTCTAATAATGGAAATCATCACACTTCTATTTATTTACAACTCAAGAATTACAACTCAATACTTAGGACAAAATATGACTCTATGTGAATGCCTCCGGCGGTGTACCAGGATATGCAATGAATCAAGAGCGACATGTATGAAAGAAATATAAAGGTGTCTTTGCCACAAATACGATGTCAACTACATGATCATGCAAAGAAATATGAAAATGATGGAGCGTGTCAAAATAAACGGAATGGTGGAAATTTGCATGGCAATATATCTCGGAATGGCTATGCAAATGCCATAATAGGTAGGTATGGTTGCTGTTTTGAGGAAGATATAAGGAGGTTTATGTGTGATAGAGCATATCGTATCACGGGGTTTGGATGCATCGGTGAAGTTTGCACCAACTCTCAAGGTGAGAAAGGGCAATGCAGGGTACCATAAAGGCTAGCAAATCGTGGAAGGGTAAGAGTGCGTATAATCCATGGACTCACATTAGTTATAAGGAACTCATATACTTATTGCAAATGTTAATTATCCCTCGAAGCAAAGTACTATTACGCATGCTCCTAGGGGAAGGGTTGGTAGGAGTTAACCATCTCGTGATCCCGACCTCCACTCATAAGGAAGGCAATCAAAGAACACCCCATGCTTCAAATTTGTCGCACAACGTTCACCATACGTGCATGCTACGGGACTTGCCAACTATAACACAAGTATTTCTCAATTTCATAATTACCCAACTAGCATGACTCTAACATTACCACCTTTATATCTCAAAACAATTATCAAGTATAAAATTTATCATAGTGTTTAATGCAGTCCATATGAAAGTTTTTATTTTACCCAACTTGGATGCCCATCATATTAGGACTAATTTTATAACCAAAGCAAATTACCATGCTGTTATAAAAGCTCTCAAAATAATATAAGTGAATCATAAGAGAAAAATAATTTCTACAAAATAAAACCACCACTGTGCTCTAAAAAAGTATAAGTGAAGCACTAGAGGAAAATTATCTAGCTCATAAGATATAAGTGAAGCACATAGAGTATTCTAATAAATTCCGATTCATGTGTGTCTATTAAAAAGGTGTGTACATCAAGGATGATTGTGATAAACTAAAAAGCAAAGACTCAAATCATACAAGACGCTCCAAGCAAAACACATGTCATGTGGTGAATAAAAATATAGCCTCAAGTAAAGTTACTGATAGACAAAGACGAAAAAGGGGATGCCTTCCGGGGCATCCCCAAGCTTAGGCTTTTGGTTGTCCTTGAATTTTACCTTGGGGTGCCTTGGGCATCCCCAAGCTTAGGCTCTTGCCAATCCTTATTCCAAAATCCATCAAATCTTTACCCAAAACTTGAAAACTTCACAACACAAAACTCAACAGAAAATCTCATGAGCTCCGTTAGTGCAAGAAAACTAACCACCACTTTGAGGTACTGTAATGAACTCATTATTTATTAATATTGGCATTAAACCTACTGTATTCCAACTTATCTATGGTTCATACCCCTCGATACTTTCCATAGATTGATCAAAATAAGCAGACACACGAAAAACAAAATCTGTCAAAAACAGAACAAATTGTAGCAATCTGTAGCTCTCGAATACTTCTCGAACCCCAAAAGTTCTACCAAATTAGGAAGTCCTAGGTAATTTGTTTATTAATCTTCTGCAAAAAGAATTAACTTAAAAGCATGTTTATGTGATTTATGAAATTAATCTCGTGCTCGCAAAAGTTTCTGTTTTTCAGCAAGATCAAATTAACTATCACCATAGGTTATCCTAAAGGTTTTACCTTGCACAAACACTAATTAAAATAGAAAACCACATCTAACCAGAGGCTAGATGAATTATTTATTACTAAACAGGAACAAAAAGTGAAGAACAAAATAAAATTGGGTTGCCTCCCAGCAAGCGCTATTGTTTAACAACCCTAGCTAGGCATTAAAACAAGAATAGATCTAGGTATTACCATATTTGGTATTCAATTCATAAGTGGCTCACATAATAGATTCATAAGGTAATTTAATTTTCTTCCTAGGAAAGTGCTCCATGCCTTTCCTTAATGGAAATTGGAATCTAATATTTCCTTCTTTCATATCAATAATTGCACCAATTGTTCTAAGGAAAGGTCTATCAAGAATAATAGGACATGAAAGATTGCAATCTATATCAAGGACAATGAAATCTACGGGCACATAATTCCTATTTGCAATAATAAGAACATCATTAATCCTTCACATAGGTTTCTTTTTTTTGAAACTTCCATAGGTCTCTTATATGGTGGAATCCGCAAGATGCAAATTTAAAGAACAATCGTCAAATTCATGGAAACCTAGCATATCACACAAAGTTTTAGGAATCATGGAAAAACACTAGCACCCAAATCACACAAAGTATAGCATTAATGTGGGGACCCCGACTCATAAGTCGTGATCATCGAATGCACGTGTACAGTGATCCCAGAGATCAATGCTCACTGAACATACAGAAGCTGAATAACAAGAGTCTTACATCCATGCATACCACCATACATAAATTGTGACCATTATGGTCAAGTCTTGAGTAATTGCAGCAGAAATCTTCGTCAATAACTTGGACCCATGCCATCTGCCTTAACCCTACAGGCATTCTGACTGGGAAAATGTCCTAGCTCGCACTATCGTCACCAAAGAACTCTTCTTCACATCATGATCTTTCATGCCTGGCCAATAAAATAACAAGTGGCAAGCCAATGAGTACTTTGAATGTACTCGCAAGCAACCCATGATTTGGTTCAAAGTAACAATGCAACTGTACAACAAGTTCACAACCTAGCTTCAAGCTAGTTGAGAAGCCCTATCAACTTGTGAGATATGCATCAATGAACATGGGTAACCTTGAGAATAGGTTACAGATATCAACATAAATAGAATTTGAATCAATGCCAAGCCTTTTAACATGTCAAGTCACCACCTTGACACTAATAGCTCCTTTCCACACACACAAGCACCGAGATTGTAAAATTTCTGGACATAGTTTAAGTAGCACCTCCCAACTGTCCATGACCGTGGACACGGCTATTCGAATAGTTTGACACTCTGCAGAGGTTGTGCACTTTACCCACAAGATCCGGTAAGCTTTCGTGTCATCCAGATCTTGCAGTACCTCAAGTACTCGGGGGAAGCACCTGATCATTACCTTTCCCTAGACGACACTAACATAGGGTCCAATCGTTGATACACGGCCCTCGTGTATAAGAAAAAGATCGTGGGACTCTGCCCTTTTCACATTATTACGCATACACGAAGGGACCAACGGTGTGTCCGGTGCCCTATGAAAATAGTCATGGCCTCCTACCCAAGCAGGACCCCGTCCTGAGAGTGACCTCAAGTCACCCCCGTCACTAGTAATGTGGGCACCATGCTAGTATCAGCCTAAGTAATCAATAATGCCCCGTCCCATAAAGGGGTAGAGTGGTTACACATGTTTGGTTGGGACGGTAATCACACATAAATCTAATCCATCATTTTACACACACATACCAAATGCTCTCTTCGGTACACCACTTCTTCCTCAAGTGGTGACCTTAGTTAAACATCTCCCAAGGGCATTAGGGGCACCCGATGGGGTTTTCGAAAGAATGTAACCATGAAGAGTTCATGGTACACATGCATCATTATGCATCAACTAGTCTCTTGACAATGCAATCATGAACAAGGTGAAGTCATGAGTAGGGGTATGCATCATGTGGTGGTTCACAACAAGTTTACCACCGTCATATTTCATTATCATGCAATCGGAAAAAGGGTACTGATGAACAAGAGGGGTGTCATGGTCAAAGGGCTGCTTGCCTTGATTGGCTTGGTCTTCAAGTTCTTCAAATCCTTCACCTTCTTCTTCTTCAGCAACTTCGTCTAATACGGGATCTAATCTTCGCAAGAAAATAACGAGAAAATAAGGCAATAGTAAAATAGAAAAACCAAAGTGCTCAGAAAAATGTCAACTTAGTTTTGATAAATACTAGGGGGAAATCTAAGTAGGGGAAAATTACTAGTTGTGGATTTGGAGTTGCAGAATAGGAGAAATAAATTTTCAGAGGGGTTTAAATATATTCAAATTTGAATTTAAATATGAATAGTACACAAAAGTTCTTTGGACATGAGTGAAAGTTATACCATTAAATAGGTGGGATTTTTAGAAAAATATGGGAGTTGGAATTATTGCATTTGGATGAATATTTCATCCTGTGGAATTTTTATCCTGTGAAAAATAGACAGAAAAAGAAAAAGAAAAGTGGCACTGTGCCACTGGGCCGGAAAGGCCACAGTGCAGCAGGCCCAGAGGGGATTCATCCCGCGCGACGCCGCCACATCGAAGGTGTAAAGGCTAAATACGCCTTCAGCCGACGCAGCGAACCGGTACGCACGCGCTTGCGTTTTAAACCTGACGGGTGGGGCTCACCCGTCAGAGTGTGAGGCTGACCGATGGACCCCATGGCCGTCGTCATCAACCTTGGGCCAGAGAGGGCGGTGAGCTCACCGGTGCCGCTATGGTCGATGACGAGGGGATCTGAGGGCACCGACATGCTCAGGTCCGAGTCGCCGTTCGGGTGGAGGTGGAGTTGCTCGCCGGGGTGCAGGGGTTCGCCCGCAACGAGGAAGCCGGCGGTAGAGCTTTGGGAGGTGCTTGCCCCGGTCGATTCCAGCTGCAATAGAGAGTGTAAATGGTTAGGGAGGTGTGGCAGTTCCAGATCGAGAGATAGAAGAGGTCGAGAGAGCCTGTACCCCGAGATCGACAGCGACCCGAGGCGGCGGAGTGCAACCTCGATCTCAAGCTTGGGCGCTTCTGGAGATGAACTGGGGGTGCGAGGGCCTATTTGGAGTGGAAGAGGACGAGTGGTGGTGATGGAGAGGCTCGGGGAGGCCTAAATAGAAGGGGGCGAGGTGCACCGTGGCTCATGCACCGGCAAGCTTCTAGCTGTTGCTAGAGGCCATGAGGGCTCACTTGAGCGTGTCTGGGGTCCTTGTGGGAGAGTTCTACGGCCATGGGAAGGAAGGGAGAGAGCGGGGAAAGGCCAGAGCTTCGCGCGTGTGAGGCCGCTCATTGGAGCTCTCGGGCGGCCGGCGCACGTGCGAGCAATGGCAGCAGGAGGGAGAAGGAGGAGGGGGACAGAGGCGTCGCGTGCTGCGGACGTCGAGGAGCATCGGCTGGCATGAGGGGGAGAGCCGAGGTGGCCGGAGGTGCTTGGCAGGGGCGGCTACAGTGCGGGAGCGCACTGTAGCGCACTCCAGAGCGCCTAAATGGCCGGCTTGGCCATTTTCTATGCAACATGGGCGCGGCCAAAGATGTCTGGTAGCTCTAGGGGGAAGAATAGAAGAGGGGAGGAGCATTGGATGCACTAGGGAGCCAGTAGGAGAGGAGTGTGGTTGAGAGAGAGAGAGGGAAAAGGGTTGTCCAAAGGGGTAAATGAGGTGGTTTCACCCCTTAATCATTGATCTGAGATGCAACCATTGTTACTGGAGGTAGAGGAGGGTCAGGAGTAGCTGTGGTAAAAAGTTGAGGCCATGGAGAAGAGTGGAAGAGGTCAAAGTAGTTGTTTTGGTAAAGTGGCAGAAGGTGTTTGTTAATGCTTTGGACAGGTAAATTAATTCCATTTGGCATGAGACTCCACAGGTGAAAATTTAAAATATAATTAGGGCCTTCCATCCATTTTGAGCTTATTTGGGCAAGGTTCACAATGTAACTTTTGTAAACCCTAGAAATCCACAGAAATGGACTTGCTTAGATCTAGCTAAGTTAAACTCTTCTCCTTGGTGCACCACTTGGTTTAGTGTCATCATTTGTGGTTTAGAGCATGCCCACAAAGGTTGAGAGCAAAGTAAGAAAGTTGACAATGTAAAGTTGTTCAAATTTGATTCTGGACAGAGAGGGTTTTGAGGCACTTTGATCAAGATATCATTTTCTCCAACTTGTGCCATTTGGTCTAGATACATAATTAGACCATTGGAGCATGTGCACCAAGTTTGAGAACATTTGTACATGTTTGGCAATGTAGAGTTGCTCAAACTTCAAAATGGACAGAAATGGTTTTGAGGGGATTTGGTGATGTTATCTTGTTCTCCAAGACATGAGGCATGGCAGGATCATCCAATATGTCATATGTGACATGCTAGAATATTCTTGGAATTTTTAGATAATATTTCCTTTGTAAATATTTCAAAAGCTTGAAATATCCAGAAAGGGTTTTTGAGGGGTTTGACCAATATTTTGAACATGACCATGTGTTAAAATTCTTATATATGGACAATATATGTCCACTGAGTTTCCCTAAATTTTAACTAATATTTTGAAAGCATTAAAATAATTTTAACCTATTCAAGACCATTTCTGGCTTCAAGAAAAATCCCTTCAATAAAATAGCAAAATAACTTTTAGAATTATATTTTTGTGGTTTATGGGAGTCCTATATCTAATAGGATTCAAATATACCTTTTGAAAGATTTTTCACACCCCAAATCAAGTACTTGTAGTGCAAACCTCAATTCAGGGGTTTTTGGAAAACTAAATTTAGAAAATAATTTTTGGCCAAATTATTTTTTGTAAGAAAATTCTATATTGTAGTATACACATGGTATGATCATTGGGCAGAAGTTTTGGACCAAGGAAATGAAGTATAGAAGTTGGAGTTGTGTTGACTTTAAAGAGCACTTGAAAATCACAGAGAGAAAACCAACCCAATTAAAAAGCCAAATGCAAATGTTTTTGTCAAACCACACTTTATCATGATTTATTATCTTAAGTGTTGTGCCATGAAAATCAGGGTGTGACAGACCACCCCCCTTACAAGAAACTCGTCCCCGAGATTCCCAAACTAGGCGCGGTAAGGAGTATGGAAACTTGGATTCGGGGTAGTCTCAACGTCCTCATACTGCTTTTGTTTCCGAGTGGTGCTCCATTGAACCTTGAGGTACTTGATGGTGTGGCTCCGTGTATGACGTTCTTCTTGATCCAGGTTGCTAAAGGGTTTCTTGCATTGGTCAGGTTGGGCTAGAGGTCGATGGCTTGGTGATCGATGCCCTTGTAGAGATCGGGCTAGCTAGGAAGCTGGAAACACTTCCAGAGTTGTGTCGTGTGGAGAAACTTGTGCACAATGGGTAACTCAGGTGGTAGCTCCAGCTGGTAGTTGTCTACTCTTCGTCTTGCGGTAATCTTGGAGGGGGTTGATAAATCTTGGGGTGAGCTTCCCGTTGACATGGAAATGCTTGGTTCCATTGAGAGGAGTGGCTTGCAGATACACCTGGTCTTCGATCCAGATGTTTACTTCTTGAAGATGGTGGTTGGCGTAGTTCTTCCTTCTAGACATGGCAGTTTTAAAATGTCTTATAATCAGCTGAACGACTCTTCTTCAGTTTCTGGGTAGACAAGTATGACGCCAAATAAAGATGAGAACTAACTTGTCCAAGTATTCCATGAAGTCTATGGGGTATGCAAAGTAGGCTGGGGTATTGGTGGTGGTCTCGATTGAGCATTGGCAAATGTCTTCTCATCCTAGAGCCAAAGCCTATGGTCATGACCCAACCATGTTGTGTCTTGGTAGGGCTTAAGGGTTTCAAGGATGCTAGTGTGAGAGTGAACGCTCATTATCTTACCTTTGAGCACGGTTTCTGGGATGCCAATAGTTCTATCTAGTCAACAAAACAAATCACATCATATTACTGAAGGAATCATCTCGTATAGGTCAACTCCAAACATCACTCATGTTATCTGTATCCTTACTGCTCCGGAGAGGAGATCTAGCAAACCACATACGTCAACTATCCCCAAACTCATATATATGGCTATCTCTATGTAAAAATCCATGGGTATAACATACAGCTGCTAAGCTTGAATTAAACATGACAATCCGAACGCTCAACCTATTCCTCCAAGGCCAAAGATAGTGCACCTCTATCCTAAGGAAACACGTCGTATGCCACTCCAAGATTTTGTTTCCTTCCTATGAATCAACTCCAACAGCCCATTAACTTCCAGTAATAACTACAAATCCAATGTCTATGGTGTTCCACACGATCTTCTAATGTCCTATAATCCCCAAATACTTGAAAGAGCTATCTCTACTATAGTCAATCCACCAATTCCCATCTTTGGGGTCGAGTAACTTCCAACCTCAACCTTATATAGATCCCTAAATCAACCTCGACAATTAATCCAATCTCCTTGTTTTGTATCCACCGAGAAACATGGTATCATAATTGAGATCATCAGTATAAATCCAATTTAATCAATACCATGTAGACTTACTCAGCATGTAGACTCCATTAAGATCACCTATTTAATCCAAATTTCATGGCCAGCTATCTTCTATCAATATTCCCTGGCTAAGTCAAATACTTATACCTTCAAGAATTTCATCGTGCGATCAAAATTGTCCTACAATATCCAATTTACTCCACGCGTAATGAATGTTATGCTACTCTGTTAACATGATCCCACCAAGTTCATTAACTAACATGAAAACCTCAAAATCACCAGAAAGTCTCGGATAATTCCTCAGGGTCTCTGATATAAACTCATCAAGTCATTTGTCGTATATCAATATCCTCAAATAGGTCTACCCTATGGCATCGTCAGTTCTGGTACTACCTTAGGATAATAATGTGCTCGTTCACTATGTCCACTAGTTCCATAATGAACCAGTGCAAGGTTACGGAGGACTAGCTGGTTCTCTTGCAGTATTGTGGGTTAACCACTTGGTTAGGGATTCGAGATGGGTTATATCATGAAGCCTCAAAGGGTCTAGGGATGGGTTTCTAATCTTGAGAGGTAAACATAACTCTACTGGGCTGCTCTTGGTCGAGGAGGTTGCAGCAAAAGTCTCCAGTGCTAGTTGGTCGCCGAAGTAGAATCCTTGGTGTACCTTGTCTTGCCGGTCATCAGTTGAGGAGAGAGGGATGAGAGGGAAAAGCATCATAGATGGGGGGAATGCTTAAAGGGGGTTCTATAGTGCAGGTGCAAACAAACAGGTGCCAAAAAGGCCACACACAATTTCATTAAGATAAGATAGGTGATATGGTCGCATACATGCTGCCTAAGGCAAAAGTGCAACTTATATCAAAACACAAACAGATAAGAACAAGCAACACTCAACATGGTTTCATTTGAACCATCATATGGACTCGACTGTGCATAGGGGGTACACGACTCATCCTACCCTAGGTGTCGTGGAATTAACACGTCAGATGTCCTCATGAAAGGACTTAGTCGTGGAGCCATCGCTACGGGTTAGCTTGAAGGGGTTAAACCGGACAAGGGACACGGGAGTTTTATACTAGTTCGGCCCCTTCGATGAAGGTAAAAGCCTACATCTAGTTGCGATGGGATTGATAGGGTTTCGATGACCAGGGAGCAAATACGCTTTGCCTGAATCTCGAGTTGTTGTCTGTCATCCCTGAACCGCCACCGGGTCGTCCCTTTATATACACAGGTTGATGCTCGGCCGCTCTACAGAGCCCCGAGGCCAACTCATACAAGTGTCTGGCTCGGTCTCTCCTTTCCTAACTTACAATACAAGTTACATAACCATGGTGGTTTACCACTATGGGCCCTGATCCGCCTTTGGGCTCCGGGCCACTAAGATTCTTTAGTAAAGCGCCATCTTCTGGGTCTTCGTGGCCTTCAATGTAGTTGAAGGTGAACCAGCCCCTCCTGGGCGGTTTACATCCAGTAGTTATATCCCCAACATTAGGCCCCAGATTGATTTGAACCTGTTCATGTCAATCCTTAAAACTTCAAGAATTTCTGCGAGCATCTCCTTATATTTCTCGTAAACCGCCATGATATCCTCTCCTGTAAATTTTGTTGAACCTCCGCAGTAACGTCATCCTCTGGTCACAGCAACAGACCATCATGACGTCATATCCATAAAAAATGATTAAAAAGATTCCTTCATTAATGATATCCCAAAAATCGAGGCGTCAGCCACGCCCACCTTGCCGCTTCAGGCTCCTAGATTTTCGCACCTGTCGCTTATCTTCCTGCCTTGTTATAAATAAACCCGAAGGGTCCTTCCACTTTCTCCCCTTTCTCCTCTTTTTCCTCCTCACGACCCGAAGTGCCCTAGTGCCGCCGCCGTCGACCTTCGAATCTGCACCAACCAAGGCCGCTGCATCACCCTATTCGTACCAGAGTCCTTGCAATGCTCCTCCGCCGCTGAGTGGCCCTAGTAAATCCACTTTCCTGTAACCCTAGATCTCCATTAGGGCTTCGAGTTCATCTGTGTTCGTCGCCTGTTCATCAGTTCTTCATAGCATCTTGCCGCTCCTGAACGGACTCCGCCTGAATCTTCTTTGTTCCTCTTAGCGCCATTGTAGGGTTCAGAGAAGTTTTCTCTTTTTGACCATAGTAGATCCAAAATTATCCTGCCATATTGTGAAACTTGTTTCTGTAAACACTTAGTAGATTTTCGGCTCTGGCTCTTCTTCTTAGGTGCGGTTTAACCTTTAATAGTCAAACCGCCATGCACCATTAGCCCTCACTTAAACCACCAACTGGACTTGAAACGGCAATTGTCCGGTTTAATACTGAATAGTACACTTAAACCGTCAATTGTAAACCGGCCTTCATTTTTTTATCTTTCACTGTTTGCCTTCCGAGATGACCAAACAATTTTCTGCTTGCAACTGGGTTCCGTCCCGGATTACGGAGACACAAATCAACGGATACGTCACCACTGGCACTTTAGCCTCAAAAAGGGTCCTTCATTGGCGAGTCCCAGGTTCTGAATGCCCTCCTAAACCTCAAGATGGAGAAGTGATTGTATTTATGCAACACTTAGACCGGGGATTTAGCCCGCCCGGATCAAAAAAAATCCAGGATGTCCTTGTGAGCTTTCAACTCCATCCACAAGATATTGGACCGAACTCCGTATCCAACATATGTAACTTTCAAGTGTTCTGCGAAGTTTATCTTCAAGAAGAACCATCCGTGGAGTTGTTCCGGGATTTTTTCCATTTAAACCGTCGCACAGAGTTTTCTGATGGTCCCAACATAGAACTTGGTGGGTTTTCAAATCAGAAGAGGAAAGAAGTTGACTTCCCTCATGCAAAACATCATAGCCATCCCAAAGATTGGAACCAAACTTGGTTTTATTGCCGGAACACTGCCCCTGCTGGAGAAAACCCTTTGTCGGGTTACCGCCCTTACCGTCTTAGCAATGGCCGCCCATTACCTCTACGCTTAACTGCCGCAGAACGGAAAACTTATGCGCCTCAACTCGCCAAGATCCGGGCTCTCATGGCCAACAATTTGACTGGCATTGATCTCGTCCGCTGCTGGGTTTCATGGGGCATTCTGCCTTTAAGCCGCCGCCCCGGATTGATGCATGAATATACTGGCAACGTCAAAGATCCTCAATAATATCATGAAATAGTAATGATGGACATTGCAGTTACTGAATCTCTGAAGAAGATGCTTGACGAACCGATCTCCGCATGTAGCCAAAACGAGTTGCCACCTTTTTGCGCCTCCAATCAACCGCCAGCGGTAAAGTTCAACTTAATGCTTACTGATTCGCCTCCGCTTTAATAACATGCTAACATCCCTTTGCTTTAATTTCACAGGCCAACAGCTCCTTCTAGAAATGGAATAAACTGGCCAGGGCTCCTCGTGCAAAGACCAAAGCCACCAAGAAAATTGCCAAGAAGAAAACCGCCGAGTCTTCTGATCCACCAGAAGATGTTGATGAATCGGATGCAGAGGTAGAACTTGACTCACTTGGTTCCTTTTTTGTACACTTTATTGACAACGATTATTCCGAGGATGACGCAGAGGCCAGCCGTGCAGACCATGTTGAGGTAATCTCTCTTTCTTCCGACTTAGATCTTGTGCCGGTTCAAAGATTTCGCCGTGCAGTTCGGAAAGTAAAACGCTCTCACCCCCTTGCTCATTTGGATCCAAATTTTTCTTTGAAGACCCAGCAAACTGAAGGGCGTCCCACAACCCGGCACAGTGGCTAACAGGTCACTTCTTCCAGTTTACGGGATACGCCAACCCAGAAACGTTGTCCAGAGGTGACTTCGTCTCCTGAAAACTTTATCCTTTGAAGGGTTTCTTCCGATGCCCACTCAATCCGTCTGATCCGAATTACCAGGCCTCTTCTAATTCATCTGGTGGTTCATCCACCACTCAGCTGCCTCCCCTCAAGACTGTCGTTGGGTAAGCATATTGCTTTTTTATTTGCTTCTTCATGCATCGGTTTACCATACTCTTACTTTTGATGTTGTAGTGCCAAGGCCTGATTGAGTAAGAAAGCTAAGACCAGCAGCCCTACTGACGATGTTGATCCAGAGAAGACCCCAGAAAATGCTAGCGAAAATCCTGATATTGTCATAGATGACTCTGCTCCGCAAGACCCAGCTGCTGATGCTAACCTGCCGGAGGCTGATCCGGCTACACATGTTGATACATCAAGTCCACGTGCCACCCCTCCAAGTCCAGTTGTTGAGCCGCGGGATTCAACTGTTGATCCGCCAAGCCCTGCTGCCAAACCGCCAACCCCAGGTGCCAATCCACCAAGCCCGGTTAAAGAAAATGTCAATCCATCGAGCCCAGCCAAAGATGATGATGATGTTGTTACTGGCACTGCTTATACCGCCCCGGGTAATCCAGTTGTTTTGTCAAAACATTCCGCCAAAGATGAATTTGCTTTTATGGGCAAGGGGTAGGGGAAGACCGACTTGTCAAGCTATGCTAATCTGTCTGCTCACGATCTTCATTCCGGTTTCTTGAACCGCCTCTTCACAAGCCAGGACTATGAGGCCGGTTTGGTAAATCTGATGAAGGAACGCTATGAGGTAAACACTTTTATCCTTTATTCTATACCTTCATTGTATTTTAGCCCCTAAGGGTCGGTTTGTCTTGCAAAGTCAAACCAGGACTTCTATATTCCATACTGTACTTTGTTGATTTTCCTTGTGTATTTTTTGATCAAACACACATTAGCCCCCAAGTGCCAAGATTAAAACTTGTATTGATCCTTGGGACTTCAAACAATCAGTAGGAAAAAGTAATCCACATTAGCCCCAAGTGCCAAATGTATAACTGGTTATATGCTTGGGACTTTCGATAAGATATTGACATGCTCTTCTGGCTGTTGTAGACTGAGATAAATCAACAAGGCTCTCAAATTGCTGATCTTCAAGAGAATATAAAATACCAACAAGCAGAAACGTCCAAGGCCAACGATGAGTTGAAAACCTCTTTAACCACCATGGAGCAACTCAAAGAATGGTTCAAGACTGAGCATGACAACTGGGATACAAAAAAGGCTGCATTGCTGAAGGGGGCTGATGATGCCGAGTCGGCTCTTAAACCGGTGGTGAAAGAGCTTACTGGTTTGAAATGCCAAGTGAATGCCATGACCTCTGCAATATTTGGTAAGTACTTTTTGCCAAGGCTTCTTGAATGACCATCTTTGAAATTTGCCGGTTTAACATGAAATCCTTAAACCGTTGTAGGTGGCCGCATTGCTCATCTGGGCTCTGATATGCGGATGAAGCTGAAGGCAGCATACACGTTGATTGAACAGTTGTATACTGGTGCCCAACATGTTATCTGTGCAACCTCATATGACAATTTGGCCCCAACATTTATCAAGGACACTCTAGCCAGGTTATCCATGACGCTAGCTCAGATAGAAGAGGTGAAGCGATCCGCTGCCAGGGCTGGCACTTTGTTAGCACTTACCCGAGCCAAAGCATGTATAGCTAATCTAGATCCGGATGACATTGCCAAGCGCTTTCCCAGTGAACAAGAAAACGGGGCAGAGTTTGATAACAAAGCCCTAAAAAAAGTGACAAGAGAGATGCGTCCTCTAGCAAGTCAGTTGGCAGAAGAAGCTAACTTGATTGTTCACCGGTCCTTCTATGATGCCAACAACAAACGGATTGAGGCTGTCATTCCAGAAGTGCAAAATCTTATTCCGCCAATCCATAAGCACACTTACGCCCCTGACGTTGATCCGACTGAACTTATAAGTGAAGAGGCTGTCTTTCAGGCTTTAACCCGGATTGACTGGACCACCAATGACTTCCAGCCACTGGATGGGGAGGAGGAGGCTGAACCGACGCCAGATGACCCATCAACTTCACGTCAACATGGTGATGAGGCTTGATCCGACAATCAGGTTGATGCTTCAGAAACTTTGTCCTGTTGGAAGAAACAATTCCATATTTTGGGCCTTAAAGCGCCTTGTAATAGGCTAGCAAAAATACTTTGATCTGCTGCCATCGTGCACTGGTATATACTTTGTGTGATCCACCATGATAATTTCAGTGTTGGCTTATACATCATAATATAGTATGCGATCCTTAAGTCTGCATAAAAAGAGTTGTCCTGGCGGTTTACCGCCGGACGGGTCATAATGCCCAAGATAAACCCTGGCTAATAACCAAAGCATAATAAATATGAAATAACTCATACCTATGATATGAAATCACTTAGTCGGTTTACCAACTTTTATTGTAGTAAGGGTGGAAACCCAAATCTTGAACTGTTTGACTTCTCACCATGTAATAAGGTAAGTAAGAAGCCATGCCGGGTTACTATGAACACCAGATGATAAAAGTGGCGACACATAGTCAAAGCCAGACCGGGTTAATAAACATCGGTTTATAATTGGATGTGGTTGTACAACTTATAGTTGAAACCAAGTCGGGTTAACAAAACACCAGATTAATGTATTGACTGAAAAGCCATACTGGTCAAAAGATGTCGGTTTAACTCAAAACCTTAACAAAGGAAAGAGAACTTTCAAAAAGCAAATAAAACTTGTAGTCGAGGCTTTTCAAGGGCTGCCAGGCCCAAATTCGAGGCTTTTCATGGGCTGCCAGGCCAATGAGTTGAATCATTTGATAAAGCCTTTTAAGATGGGCCTCCAACTAACCAATCATCATTTTAACTTTGACAAGTTCAAGGTCTCAAAGAGAGTAACTGTCAAACGTTCGACGGGTCATGCCAGGATTACCTGGATAGGAGTGGCTTACTTGATGAAGGCAGGTTAACCTGGGGTTTTAGGTGAATGCACCAGGCTTCCAAGCCGTGGGTCGATGCCCAGCTACAAGGGTCCTTTCAAACTCCTTGGTATTTTACACAAGGACCCCCAAGTAACTTTGTGAGCTATGCTCATGGGTGCCTATGTTTGAGCTGTGCATAGCATCCAGACTCTCTTTGGCCCCTTGGGTGTGAAGCTCCCAAGCTGTATTACGGCATGATAGTCGGTTTAACAGGTAGTACTCCGCTTTGTCAGCTCAAGCCCCCATGTAACTCAAAGGTTATTTGAGAAAAAACAGCAGAGGCCCTGCTTATAGCAAGGATGCCAGTTTATTATATTTGGTAATAATATATACATTGTCGAAGTATGTACATAAGAAAAGCCTATGGCTCAGGTGCAGTAAGGCCGAAGGAGAGCTATGTTCCAAGGCCGCCGAGTCTCCTCCTCAGAACTGCGTGAGTCTTCTCGAACGTCAATGAGGTAGTATGATCCGTTGTGCAGATTTTTGGTGACCACAAAGGGTCCTTCCCAAGGTGGGGATAACTTGTGCATATCGGTCTGATCCTGAATGAGCCGGAGCACCAAGTCACCTTCTTGAAAGGTTCGTGTCTTAACCAGGCGGCTATGATAATGCCGCAAGTCTTGTTGATAAACTGCAGATCGAACCAAAGCCATGTCCCATTTCTCATCTAATAGGTCCAGCGCCTCTTGGCGTGCTTGCTCATTGTCCGCTTCAACATAATTAGTAACCCGGGGCGAGTCATGACGAATATCACTTGGGAGGACAGCCTCAGCCCCGTAAACCATGAAGAAAGGCGTATAACCCGTGGATCTTTTTGGGGTGGTGTTTATACTCCATAACAGAGATGGTAATTCTTCCACCGAACAACCCGGTGTCCGCTTCAAAGGAACCATAAGCCGGGGCTTGATACCCTTCAG